>NC_056752.1:31127500-31427500 GCF_018687715.1 Carya illinoinensis | reverse complement strand
CCATAATACAAGAAGTCATGCTACTTACAAGTCAGTGTGTAAATGCACTGCTTATTATGGGACTATATCAGTCATAAAAAATTCAAAATAAAAATGTTTTTATTTTATTTTTAATGCTAGTTGATGTGGCAAGCTTCTACACTAGTGGTGTGTTTGGCATGCAATAAGCAGTCTTGCAAATAGAATTTTTCTAATACAATAGATTGAAGGGAGAGCTTGGTTTAAGTTTACGAGTGAACATTTTGGGTGAAGCTGTCTTTGCTCCTTGTCTCCTATGATTCTACTTAAAATTACAGCCCCCTTTCCATAGAATAACTGGGACTTTATCTGATTACCTATAAAAAAAGAATAAATGGGACTATTTCAACCACTTTATCTGTCTCTTGAGTTGGTGGAACTCTCTCTCTCTCTCTCCAGACTAGTTTTATGGCCCTTCTATTATAATATAGGTCATAGATCATGTACATTGAGGTTATTGATGGTAAGATGCAATATGAAATTGCAGTTAGTTTTGGCTTTTTATTTGTCTATTTTTATACCTATTCAGATAACCACTGGTCACAAACCAGTAGTTGGTCTACGCCTGTTCTTAGAAGGGAAGAAAAGCAACCGGTTAGCATTACATGTACAGCATCTCTCAAGCCTTCCAAATACAATGGCTCGTTACACAAGTAGGCTATCTCTTTGGCGAGGTTCTGATGATCATGAGCATAGTGACCAGTTCTTAGAAGCAGTCAAATGGAAGAGATTCACAAATGTGTGCACAGCGGTGGTTAAGCATGATCCCAACTGGAAGCTGGGAGATTCAAGCAATGTTTATATTGTAACAGGTGCTCAGCTTGTTAGCAAAGGGAAGTGGCCCAAGACGGTACTGCATTTACGCCTTCTCTTTACCGAATTACCTAATTGCTCCATCCGGAAGACAGAATGGTCTGGTCCACCAGAAGGCTCTCGCAAGACGAATTTCCTCATGAATCTGAGCACAACATTTACATTCACTCAGCGAACTGCTACTGGTCCACAGAAACAGAGTCCAAATGCACTTAACTCTGGTATATATCCGGATGGTCCACCTAAAACGGTTTCTTCTACAAAGCTGCTTAAATATGTGGAGACAGCAGAGGTGTTGCGGGGACCCCAAGATGCTCCAGGACACTGGTTGGTAGTAGGAGCGAAGCTAGTGACCCGGGGTGGTAAGATTGGTTTGCATGTAAAGTTTGCTCTGTTGGACTATTGGTGAGTTATAGATTATACTTGTCATTGTACAGATAGAAAGGGATTGCTTTTTGTCATTGATTTTATAGAGTTTATTTTTTATTTGAAAATTTTTGGATTTGCAGTAACACTTTGAATTGCTGTAACAAATCTTTGCGCAGAAAATTAGATTAGAGCATGCCATAAGTCCGTTCCGTTTTGGATTTGTATTGGATTTGCTATTCGGTTGGTTGATGTTGACGATTTTGTATGCCTTAAGTCCGTTCCGTTTTGGATTTCATAATTGTTACTGCTTTGTGAACAAAAGGACATGCAGTCATGAGTACGACACTTGCTATTTGCTAGGTATAGTTGAAACTTCTTCCACCAAGTAAGCTTGGCTGCCAAAAAAACCACTTTGCTCGGCTGAATAAATCATGTTAACACCTGTGGAAAGAGACTTTGGATTCTAGATGGTCATTGATACTTGATTAGGCTTATCAATTACCATGAATAGATATGGAATACCAACAAGTCCTGGAGAAATAGCCAGCAACACATAAAGAGGCCGACTTAATCGGAAAACATTTTGAGTTGGATTGAAGGCTCGCATAAAAACGCAAGGCCAGATTGGCCCATAACAAACATAGAAAAATGAGAGGCTCTTGTTCATTAGGTATATAACCCCAAAAGTGACTTGGGGCCTTGCTTGGATAAATGATATCAGTGTCACAACTCATACTCCTTGTAGGGATTGGTGGCGGACCCCCACAATGTGGCTCGCCCACCCAACTCGCAAGGGTAATGGACAAAAAATTCGTCCATATCACGGGTTGGATGAGCGGATACTAAAAATAATAAGGATAGATAGATGGATAGCGAGTTGGGTTTGCACTCACCCAAGATTTCCTTAAGTGTGTACATATATATATATATATATATATTTATATATAAACTAATATGTCTCTTTATAATTTTGTTTGTCAAGTTAGGCTTGTCACCCACTCCTAGTGGGTGGGCAGCCAGGTTCCCAGCCCTAGCATGGGTGGGGGTGAGTTTGGCTCACGGACCCCAGCCCCTCACCTACTTGTGTGGATGCCCCTACCCATGGGTCTCAATGGGCCTAGAACCTTTGTATGGGTTATTTTTGGACCCATAAATCTGTTTTGTCGTTTTTGGGCCAATCTTAGCCCAAATCCTGGTTTTCACTTTAAAATTTCATATATTAATCCAAATTTGAAAATCTAAAAATATATATTAAATCTTATCTCTAAATATAAATAAACCTGATAAAGTTGCTAACTAATAATTCTACCCTAATACAAAGTAGTATAAATTATTACGCATTAATCTACAACTATTATAAATTAATTGAAAAAATATTACTAATTGTCAGATAACTTGAATGAATAAAAATGCTACAAAAATATTGAACTAAAAAAAAAAAAAAGGAAATAAATGTAACAACATAAGAAATCATTTACAACTCCCTCCAACTCCAAGTGACATCTTAAAACCTGAAAACAGAAATAAAAATGGGGATATGAATCATAAGATGTCTTAAAAAGAAAAGAACATCAATTAGGAAAAAACAATAACATAAGTACAAACTACAAAGAATTAATTAACAAACCAATGGAGTATCAAAATCAAACTATCAATGTGCGACTGATGTAGATTGGGATGGACTCTTTTCCCAAAGTTGACCTACAACATTTGAAGTTAAAATTAAGTTTGTCAAATAAATCTAACACGATCTATTATAAGCAAAAGCCAAGAATAAAATAAGAGCAATTGCCACTTATAGGGTGATCAACATTCTCCTCCTCATAGCTCTCCACCAAGTCCACTACCTCTTGAACTTGAATTGGATTCCATTTGATTCAATTCCGAGTGCAAATCAAAGCATCCATAGTGCTAAGAGACAATAAACTCATAAATGGATCCAACATAGTTTAGGGTTTCAATTTTGAAACACCAAAATAGATTAGGTTAGGGGTTTCAAATTGAACCCATAGCCTAATTTAGGATTTCAATCCAAAACTCTAACCTAAATTAGGATTAAAAAGCTAAAATCATCTAGGGATTAAATTTGGATTAAAACCCTAAAATTTTCCCCAAAATCAATATGACATATACCACACAATCTAACTCCATAGCATCCAAAACTCAATCCCATCCTCCATTGAAGACAATCTCATCCTCCACTAAAAGTATAAAACTATTTGAATTTTAGAATTTCGAACTTAGGGCTTTGAGATACTTATAGGTGAGATGGAGAGAAAATGAACTTAGCGATGATGATGACGATGAGAGAGAGAGAGAGAGAGAGAGAGAGAGAGAGATGATTAAACCTAAAATGAAATGACAATGTTTTGTAATAAAACTTATTATATATATATATATATATATTGGCCGGGCATGTGGGTGAAACTTGAGCAGGGCCAAAGCCTAGCTCTGCACCTGTCCCTGGCTTTGTGCATGGGTGGGGTTTCCTGCCCACCCCAAGTGGGGCCTAGGTAGGCCGGGTATGGGTACCTGGCCCCTAGGCCTATGTCTAACCTCCTCCTTACCTTCGCCTCCCCACCTTTCATCTCTCACGCCTCTCATTTCTCATCTCTTTGACTCATCTTCTTTTTCATTTATTTCTTATAATTTTTGTCGTCTTTTCCTCCTCCTCCTTTTTTTCCTTTTAGTTATCTTATTCATTGGTTTGTGACTCTATGAAACTATGTTAACGCCTCTCCTTCCTCACCTCTTGTTGTGTGAGCGAGCAACTTTCTCTCGCTATGCAGCGCAATGTGCCATACCATTGTCGGTTACTACATGGTGTAGTGCTATATGTGATTTTTAGATTTATTGATTATTTGTAGATTTTTCAACTTTGCTTGGTTTTTTGCAAATTTGTAGTGTTTGGTTAGTTTATTCATAAATTTTCGATGTTGGTTGGTACATTTACAGTTCTATAGACTTTAGTTGGTTTTTTTGTTGAGTTTTTTTCAAAAGATAATTATTATGGTAGATTTATGAAAGATTATGTTCTAATGTCCACCTGCACAATCGTGGGGAACAAAGGTTGGGATGGGGTAGCATAAGATCACCCTTGCCCAAGCGTGGAATGTGGGGCAAGTAGCAACCCTAATTCTTTATGATAGAATGATCTAAAAAAATATTAAAGAAAACCCAACCATCCATCCAGCACTTGGATTGGGCAATACACCAATATCTTCTTATGAGCACCAATACAAGACTAGAGGTTTGGTTGCACAAAAGCAAGGTGCTGAGCCAAAAGCTAAATGATATCACTACCTTGTCTTTGCAATGGGAGTTAGTCACACATAAATGAGATACTCATGAGGTTGGATGACAATTCTACATTTTACATCTAGTACCTGAACACAAAGAAGAGAGTCCTCATTGACTAAGGTTGTGTTTGGTAAGTGAAATAGTCTCAGGCTACTTCACTACTATTTACAAACAGTTTACTATTATTTAGAAACAATTAACTACTTTTTGCTACTATTAATTACTCTTTTACTACTATTCACAGATCATACGAAATCACCTCAGCATCCAAACGTAGCCTAAGAGTGCTATTTACTCTTACAAGGTAGATTGAGCACAACTTCATTCTCGCCCCTATCACGGGATAGGGGGAAGGGAGGGGTATCAACCTCACCCCTGTCGTGCGAGTGAACTAGTGAGACATACATCTGCCTACTTTGGGTGAATCACAACCGCCTCGACCTAAATCTGATATTTAAGCACCTAAGAGCATTGGCATTGGCTTCATCAAAAGCCAATGCATCTTTAAAATTTGATGAATATACATAAAACTGACCTGCATTGAATTCGGTAAAAGCAATTCGCTCAAGTTTTGAGCTACAGTGATTCGTTCACTTCCTTCATATTTGAAAGGCTACTGTATCACATTCATCCTTATATTTTATTGTAATTTTAATACATAGCCGGTTAATTTTCTCTCTCTCCTTTCCCTCCCCGCGTCTTTCTCCCCCCCTCTCTCTCTTTCTCTCGTTTTCGTCCGAGCTCAGAAAATCGAAAGGGACTCTTCTCCTCCACGCAAAATCAAAGCAAATCCATGGTTTCTCTCCTCAAATCAGGTGCGATCTTCTTCTCTATTTTCTTCCCATGTTTTTTGCTCTCTCCCTTACTCTATTTCTCTCTGTAACGGTATTTCCTCACCGATTCTTCCCCTTCTCTTTTCTTCACGTAGAAGCAGAGTGATTTACTGGGTTGCTTCCTTCAGCACTTGGCCCAACCTTTTGCTCCCTTCAGGTTCCTCTCCTCTCCTAATTTCTGCAACCCTAGGTCTATCTTTCATTTTTTCTTTTTTTTGTTTGTTTTGTTTTGTTTTGTTTTGAGGTGGAGCGGAGGGTGGTTTTTGTGGTGGTGGGTCTGGGAGAGGATGGGTTGGGGATAATGGGGTGTTAGAGAGCGGGTCATGATGTAGTGAACATGTTCACTTTTCAGCCTATGGATCGGAGAGCGAGGGTGAGGTTGAGAGAGGAGGCTGAAAATTAGCTCTTTTGTTGCCTTGATCCTAGGAATTAGAGAGAGATCGTAAATGACAGAATAGGTTTACCTTTCAAATGATGACAACGAAAAATGAAATTTAGAAGAATTTTGCTGAAGTGGTAATGAAAACTACTTCCCAGGACAGATTTTCAGAATCCAGTTTCCATTTTCATTCACCCTTTTGGTGTTCTTTTCTCTATGCTTGTGTGTAAACTAATTTTCTTCAGGATTCTAACCTCGTGACCACTGCCCGTAGAGTCTCTTCTCACATTTCTTGCTCATTTTCTTCCATATCTCCTAAGAGAACTTGCTCTCAAAATATCTTTTTCTGTGGTTCTTCTAATTGGAATAGTTCCCTTTGGGCATGATTCGCCAGATTGTGTCCATAGCTGCAGGCTCTCTGCCATTGTATCTGTAGTGTCATTGCCCTTTGGCCTTTCAGGTGGATCCTGTAGAGCTGAAGCCTTTTATTACCTCAATTATCTATAATAATCAAAAGAAGAAATCTTTCTGCAAAGTCGAAAATGTAAAAATGAACGTTTACGATTTTAAAATAACAGAACATGTTCCTTTTTTTTAACCATATTTGAAGAAAAAAAAAAGAAGCTTGGTGGGGTTGTACTTCTCGAAGTCTAACCCATAACAACCTGTGGTCAATGGGAGTTTTTTAACTTTCCCAACCTAGAGAGAGAGAGAGAGAGAGAGAGAGAGAGAGAGAGAGAGAGAGAGAGAGAGAGAGAGAGAGAGAGAGAGAACAACCTGTGGTCAAAAGAGATGTGTAACTTTCCAAACCAGAGAGAGAGAGAGAAGGGGGGGTCCTTGGTGGATACAAAGCCCGAGAGGAGAAAAAGAAAAGTATGTAAAGCATTTTAACCATCTCACAGCCTAGTACTAATTTCATTATACCAACACATTAAGTATTTATTTCCTCTCTATTTTGGGTCACGGGCAAGGCCAGTCAGATTGTGGGGTACACTCCACATAAAACCATTTGGCTAAGCATTTTTAGAGTTCCAATATACCAAGTACATAAAAATATCATATTTATCTTACTGCACTTAACTTTGGTGGCTTCCAATGCATATGACTGACTTTGGTTTTATTAATTTTGTGATTTTCTAAGGTGCACTCAGTCTTGCTTTTGGCTCTAGCAACCACACAGATTCTGGTATTGTATTTTCTGGTTCCATAACATTTGAAAACCAACTGATGTGTGGTTATAACATTTAGTATTGATTCTTTCTGGTATGAGATTGCAATTCATGCAAATAAATGGTAAACCTGTTTTAGACTTTAAAAAATAAAAATGTTATAGTTGAAATGTACTTCAAAGATTGCTATTTATGTAGAATTTCAGATTTAAGTAGAATTTCAATGAGGTGTTCTGTTTTTATTAGTCAAAAATCTCTGTGAGGTGGGATTTAAGTAGAATTTCAGACTTAAATTCTCAAAAGTGTTCTGTATATTTATACTATTTTTGTGTCTTACTAGTAGGTTTTTTCGTGTCAATTGCAGTCATATACTGCTATATATGCTGATGTTAAAAGCTTGAAATGTACTGTCTTGTTTATTGTACTACTTTGTCTGACAACTTAATAATTATAATTCTCCTAGGATGGACAATCTGTTGGATGATGACCCATTCTTCACCACTCTCTTACAAAGTGGAGGAGAAGGTCCTATTACCACTCCAACATTCTCACAACATTCTAATGTTGTGGTCACTTCAACCCCACTTCACGGTGAAAAGAGGCCTCCAACAAAAAAAGTTCAAAGAGGAGCTTCTTTCACTGTTGAGGAAGATAATGTACTTGTCTCTGGTTGGCTCAACATTAGTATTGATGCCATTCGGGGAACTGATCAGAAATCCACTCAAATGTGGGAGAGGATTTCTGAATTTTATCACGAATATAAAAAATCACAAACTATGAACCGTTCGGTTGGATCATTGATCAATCGTTGGTCCATGATTCAGAAATGCATAAATAAGTTTTGTGCATATCTAGCTCAAGTAGAGTCATTGCACCCGAGTGGTGCAACCGAACAAGATAAGGTATGTACACTTTTCCTTTAATAATATGGTCTATTTATTCAAAGATTTATTATTTGACACTATTCTTTAAAACTTTTTTCAGATTGAAAAGGCAAAAATATTGTACAAAGAGATGGAACGAGGAAATTTCACAATGGACCATTCTTGGAATCTTTTGAGACACCAACTCAAATGGCATCAACATATGAATACGCTGAATACGAGGAGAAAGCCACATGATAAATGTCCTTCCAATGAGCAGTCAATTGAAGTTTTGGGCGATGTTGTGGAGGAGCATGTTGAAAGGCCTGTTGGAAAAAAGGCAGAAAAGAAAAACTTGAGGAAGCGAAAGGCTCAAGAATCATCTGATGCTGAGTTCAACATGGCATTAGGAGCAATGACCACGGATAGACGATTGTTCATGGCGGAGAGAAGAGAATGGCAGACGAAGGCTGATCGTGATAGAGGTGCACAACTGGAGCTTGATAAAAGAAAGTTCGATGCTGAGATGATGAGCAAGGATCTTTCTAGTATGAATGCCATGCAGTAAGCCTACTTCCATAAAGTTCAGAAAAAAATTTGGGAATAGTCAATGAGTGATTCAGATGGTATATCCGAATGACCCAAACAATTATCCAGCTTCTAGTGGCTGCTTAGCCACAAGACTTCCTGAGAAAGCATGTGGTTGGGCAGCCACTATGAATGGATTTTGTTCTATTTTTTTTTTGAATAGAAATCTTTGGATGAATTTGTGGTTGCAAATCTGAATGTTAGTTTAGTTTTTGGTAATGTTTGTGGATAGAAAATCTGTGAAGTACCCATCTTTTTGGAAGTGTTTGTGAATCTGAATTGTATGTGATGCAACTTGTATTTGCTGGAAGTATTTGGTGAATGGAAGTTGTATTTTTAAACTTGTCTTTTGGATCTGTAAAGTGGACATTAAAATGATAATGTAAGTTGTTTATGGATGTCATTTAGTAAGGCTGATTTTGTATGCTGTTATGCGGTTGGATTTTTCTGTTTTGAGGCTGTATTTTTTAACTTAAGAAGCTGAATTTGTGTAGGTTTTATTAGCTCCAGATGTTGCAACTGTATTTTTTAACTTAATAGTATAGTTTGTAGAGATGTGTAGCTTTTAAGAAGCTGAATTTGTAGAGATGTGTAGCTTTTAAGCAGCTGAATTTATCTTGCTTTTAAGAAGATGTTGCAGCTGTTATGTGGCTGGATTTTTCTGTTTTGAGGCTGTATTTTTTAACTTAAAAAGCTGAATTTGTGTAGGTTTTATTAGCTCCAGATGTTGCAGCTGTATTTTTTAACTTAATAGTATAGTTTGTAGAGATGTGTAGCTTTTAAGAAGCTGAATTTGTAGAGATGTGTAGCTTTTAAGCAGTTGAATTTGTCTTGCTTTTAAGAAGATGTTACAGCTGTTATGTGGATGGATTTTTCTATTTTGAGGCTGTATTTTTTAACTTAAGAAGCTGAATTTGTGTAGGTTTTATTAGCTCCAGATGTTGTAGCTGTATTTTTTAACGTAATAGTATAGTTTGTAGAGATGTGTAGCTTTTATGGAGCTGAATTTGTAGAGATGTGTATTGATGCCACCTGCTGAATTTGTCTTATTTTTAAGAAGATGTTGCAGCTGTATACGAGATTTAGCTCCATATAATTATTTGTGATATTGCCTTCAATATAAATAAATATAAATATATCCATATAAGTTAATAAAAGACACAATTGTCTCTGTCTTCAATATTGACACATATATATATGTATGTGTGTAGGTCCATATAAGTTAATAAAAGGCACAATATATACTGCCTTCAAATTAAATGGAAATCAATAATTTAAATATCAAATTAAATTATTAATTTACATATAGTAGGTTTAATTGCAAAATATGAAAAAAAATATTATTAAAAAAATAATATTATATTATTATTTTAATGAATCCAATGGCTAATCTAATGTGGGATTGTGGATAGGAAGATTTTAGAATTATGGAAAATTTATACTTTTCATCAAAATTTGAAGATGGCTTTGATGAAGCCAATGTGAATGCTCTAAGCAAAGTATCATTGCCCTATTCGATGACCATCAAGCTCAATAGCACAAACCCTAGATATTGGTTGTCACTATCATGGTCAACACCTCAAATTTGCGTTGTAGCTCCATCACCATCATGTATAACACCTCAAATTTGAGCTTCCAGCATTATGCCCTTATTATCATCTCACACACCTCAAGCCCAACCACTATCTAGAGAAATCCCTCTTCCAATATCTCATTTATGCTCTCAACTTACTGATTGGAGGAGATCACAACTCTTTCTTCCATCTTGCCTAATTGCTTAGATGTAGCCAACCAACTTGTATAACGATATGAAAAGCAAAACAGTTCCTCTTTGGGCAGTGCCATCCTATAGATGGAGTTTAATGAACACTAATAAGAAATTTCCACATCAGCATTTCACAATATTTTTGTCTACACCTGAACACACCACAGCATTTGGCAGATTAATATAATCTCTTTGCTTCTCGACTCCCCCCCTCTCTCATTTCTTCTTCCCCCTTGCGATTAACTCATTCTTCATATTTATGATAGTGGCCACAAATCCCACAAGGGTTTTCTTGCTCCCTCTTCCTCGTAGAGCCAAGATTTGGCGGAGGGATTCTAAAGCACAAAACAAGAAAGACCAAGATAAAGAAAACACTTCAAATTTAGAAAACAACGATTGTCTAGATAAATAACAAAGGCCAAGACCAAAAAGGAATTAGAAAAGGAGAGTGAAAAATTGAAGAGTATTTTACTTATCGATACTTGCCTCAATTTACAAATAGATGTAGCCCAATGATTTCTTAGCATAATTACTTCCATTTTACCCATCTGTGTTTACCCCTTCATAGAAAATAAAAAACTATGAGTAACTAACGGAAAAAAAAAAAAGAAAAAAAAGAAGAAGAAACTGAGAGTGAATTATTTCCATGATCAGGATCACTTTTCAGTTTAGATTGATAAAAAAAAAAAAAGAAGAAGAAGAAAGAAAAAAATGTAGGATTTTTTCAAGAAAGAGCCTCCAAAACAGAAGGAAGATGAAAAACTGATCACAAGAACAAGGCCTGAACAACCAGAAAGCCACAAGATTGATGAAAACAATGGAAAAATCCCACGCGGTGAGCTTGGAATTGTTCAAAATTTTCACTTCCAAGCAGAATTTCATGGCCCTTTACAAAGTAATGGGGAGAGAGGGAGAAGGGTAGAAATTTTCTTTTGTTCCTCTGTATTGCAGTGCATCTTTGGCCCTTTGTGGGCTCTACGTGGTAATAGCTTATGAGAATTTGTTATGTTGGGTTTAATGGATAGACCGATGTGAAGATGAACTCAAAGCAAAAATAACAAAGAATTGATCATATGAAACGTTGGCCTTAGTCTTAGATCTACAAAACCAAACTAATAAGATATGTCTCCAAAACCTCCTTATAGATCACCAAAAAGCCCGAACTAGTTGTATGGTTGTTGAGAAAACAAAATATCAATAATAAAAAAAAAAAAAACCCCTAGCATGCCTGAGGAAGCTTAATAAAGTTGACAGTTGTATTTTTTATTTTTCTTTTACTTAATAGTTAAGAAAATGACTATTAGTGAATTGATTTTTTTAAAAATTCTAAAAATATTTAAAAAAATAGTTGAAAGAAAAAAAAATTAAAAAAGTGCATTTGCACTTGTTGGTACAATGTAGGGGGGACCAAGAAGCATTATCCATCTCCAAAAATCTAACATGCCTCAAATGTCATTTGGTGGCTATGAGTCTATATACAAGGACACTCATGGTTGTGTCTCTATATATGGAGACGAATGTAGGAGTGTAATCGGTCTGCTCTAGCCGGTCTATGGGGAGATTTTTGAATCGAATCGAAAATTTTGGTCTCCAATTTTCCACCCCGAGATCAAACTGATTACACCTATAGACTAACTGGATAGTTATATATCAATCTAGTCTATCCATTCGGTCTGCGCTAGTGCAAGATGGGCCAACACACAAAAAGTCCAAAATTACAATCTAATGTTTATTTTGGCCTAACATGCAAAAGTGCCCAACATTTTTCTTCCATTTTCTTTTCTTAGCAAATAAATTAAATGATAAAAGTTATATAAAATAGTAAAATTAAACCTAAGTGAGTTCTTTAATGTGGATTATCTAATTAACTCATTAATAAAGTTATTTATTATAATTATATTAATAATGTTACTAACTTAGTACTCAGTAGTATGTGTATAATTATGATAGTTAACACATAATGACCTATATTAAAATTTTATATTTTATATATTAATGAATAATTGCTCCACGAATATTTCATACTTGTAATTTAGGTATCTTACAAAAAAATGTATCTAACTATTTTAATTAAGTGTAGATACTAGGTAACTACATTATGTATCATATAATATATTAGTTAATTGTCAATATCATATTAGTTCATATTTAATATTATATTTAAAATATATGGTCAATGATCATAGTTTAGATGAAAATGACAAAATTAAGTTATACAACTAATATATGAAGTATATATATATATATATATATATGTACTTCGATTGATCCAGTCCAAAAAAACCATAACCCAAAACCATACCAAAAACTGAATTTTTGCAAATTAATGGATTGAGACTAGGCAATTAGTGTTATTGGTCTAGTTTGGACCGATCTTAACCCTTCAGTTCGGTTAGTTTTTCGGTTCGGACTAGTTAACTTACACCTGCAGATGCACGATTGTGGCTATGGGTCTTGCACTAACCATCAATGTGCATGGAGGAGGAGGCAGCTATAAGGAATAAAATAAGGAGAGAGAGAGAGAGAGAGTTACAATTTTTTAAAAAAACTTCTTTTATTTATCCTGTATTTCAACACACTAGCCATAACTCCATGCTGGTATGATAGGAAATGACCAAAAAGCCCTAAAACTCGAAATAAGAGGATCTTGCCTTCCCGTGATCTAACCTTCCTCAAACCTAATTCTCCTCAAGCGTGTTAGGAGGATCCTAGTGATAAATAATAGAATATGGATAAAATGCAATCAATTCGAAATGATCAATATCCCAAAAAAAAAAAAATTGCTACAAATTTCTCTATTTTATTTCATTAATTGAACTAACATTTAAAGATAAAATGACAACAAACTAACAATTGCATTGCCTACTTACAGGACCACAATGACATAAACCTAAGACTTTTGACTCAACTATAGGAGACTCGGTTATAAGAGCAACTGCCCAGAACAACAATTTATTGAATTTAATTTCTAATGGACCAGACTCAATAACAGACCCAAGCGACTTGTAATTCTAATGGCCCATCTAACATATGAATTGAACTAACACAATACTGTAGATGTATATGAGTAGTATAGATGTAAATGGGTTATGGGCTAGGCCCATAACATTTCCTTCCCCTTAGAGGACCTTGCTCACAAGCTCAGGAAATTCCAAGGCCAGTTATGATAATCAACCCATGAAGCCTCATCATCGAGAAGACCCTTCCAACTGGCTAGCATCTCATCCCTGCATGATTTTGCCTCTACAACATGTGTCGTTGTAAGATCTGCTCCATTTCTAGCTTACAAGTTCCATTAGTAGCGATTGACAACAAAAAAGAAGAATAAATGTTGTAGCAACACTTTGTAAGCCACTAACCCAATCCACTTCAACACTTTGTAAGGATTATAAGACCTAGAAAAAACTTACAATTTCTACGAGCGACTATAGAATGCTGTTTGTAGGGCCACAATCATAGGTAAATGAAATCTCCAACTTTGAATTTATGCTTTGCTCTCTTCAAATGCATACAGTCTTGAGCCAGTTGTAAGTTGTGTTGAAGTAGCTTATCAAGTTTTTTTCTTGTGCTTAACTCATCATCTACTACTTGTACCTGTGTAGCGCTTGAATATGGTAGCAATCTAGGTGGTGTGTAGCCCCACACAGACTCAAATGGTGCGAGTTTGATTGAAGAGTGAAGGTTGATATTGTACCACCACTTAACCAAAGAGATCCACTTTGCCTAGTTCCTATGCTTGTCCCCTGTAAAGCTCTTCAAATATTGTTCTACACATTTATTGACAATCTCAATTTGGCCATCTAATTGGAGATGACAAGCCAAACTAACTTGCAAGGAAGTGTCTTGAAGCTTGAATAACTCCTTCCAAAATATGCTAGGGAATGTAGGGTCATAATCCGTGAAAATAGAGGAAGGCATTCCATGGAGTTTGAAGATATTGTTTATAAAAATGTGAGCAATTTTAGAGGCAATATAGGGATGAGTGAGAGATATAAACTATGCATACTTAATTAGTCAAACTACCACCACCATATTCACACTGCAACCCTGAGATAGCAGAAGCCCTTCATTAAAATCCATGGAAATGTCAATCCATACCTTTGTGGGAATTGGTAGTGGCTGTAGGAGTCCCGGAGTGTAGATGTTCTCACTTTTATTCCTTTGACAATTATCACATTGTCGGGTGAATGTTCTGATATCATAACGCATTACTTTAAAAAAAAAAATCAGATTAAGCTCTGTGAAGTGTTTTTTAAAAGCTCGAATGGCCTCCTTGGGGATTGCAATGCAGTTACTACATTAGCTGGTCCTTTAGAGGAGTGTTAGCCCCCACATAGATTCTTCCCATATAGAAAAGAATTTCATCTTTCTTGGTATACTTGTTCTGATCAAGCAAGCCTTTATCACAATGATTTTGCAGTGAGATTAACTCTGAAGAAGTAGCATAGTCAAATTTCAATTGATTTAATTAAGTAGCTACTGGAGTAGTCAAGGTCAAGAGCTCCGCTTAATGTTTTATAGATAGTGCATTAGTTACATAATTGTCCCTCCCTTTTGGTAGAGTACTTCAAAGTCATATTCCAATAATTTGGTGAGCCATCTTTGCCGACCTGGTGTGCTCATACTCTGATCTAACAGATATTTCAAGCTCTGTTGATTAGCTTGCACAATAAACTTTTGGCCAATAATATAGGCCTGCTACTTCCTAACGTTCAAAACTAGTGCTAAGAACTCCTTTTCATAGGTAGAAAAATTTAGTGCCCTTCCCCTTCATGAATGCAATTGGTCTTCCTAGTTACAATAACATTGCTCCAATGTCACAACTTGATGCATCACACTAAATTGTAAAGGTTTTAATGAAATTAGGGAGTCCGAAACTAGTGCAGCTGTTACAACCTGTTTGAGAGCTTGAAAGGATTGCTTTGCTTCTTTTGACCAATGAAAAGAAATTTTTCTAAGTAGGGTTGTAGGTGGGGCAACAATTAAGCCATAGTTTTTTTTCTAAATTTCCTATAATAACTCGTTAGACCTGAAAACCCATGGAGAGGCTTGAGAGTAGTTGAAAAATGCCAATTAAACATAGATTCAATCTTAGAAGGATCATTTCTAACACCCTTTAGAGTGATTAAGTGCCCTACATAGTCAATTTCAGAACACTCGAAACTGCACTTTAAATTTTTGGCAAATAATTGGTGTTTGTGTATCCAAGACTAGTTTAAGATGATGCACATGGTCCTCAAAGTTCTTACTATAGATGAGTATATCATAAAAAAAGTTAATAGGAATTTTCTCAAATAAGGACAAAATATTTCATTCAATAAACTTTGCAAAGTAGCGGGTACATTAGTAAGACCAAATGGCATGACCAAAAACTCGTAATGATCATCATGGGTGCGAAATGCTATTTTTGGAATATTACTAGAACAAACTCAAATTTGATGATGCCCAAATCTAAGAACCAACTTAAAATACGATGAAGCATCATGAAGTTCACCTAGTAGTTCATCAACAATGGGAATAGGAAATTTAGCTTTAATTGTCTCTTTATTGAGAGCCCTATAATTGACACATAATCTCCAACTTTCATCTTATTTACAAACTAAGAAAATGAGAGAAGAAACTGGACTTTGACTAGGACAAATAATTCCTTTGCTAAGCATCTCCTAAAGTAATTTTTCAATTTCAATTGATACCTATAGAGTTGAACACATACAAGTTTGGATCCTTCTTGAAACTCAATATGATGATCTTGTGTTCTAATGGGAGGTGAACCTGTAGAAGTCTCAAAAACATATTGAAATTGATATAAGAGAGCTTGTAATATAAGACGAGAATTGATAAAAGGGTTTAGAGAATCAAAACCTTCAATAAGTTGTAATAAAATCCCCCTTTTATTAGCTTCAGTAGCACTCCCAAATTCCTTACCTTTCATTAGTGACAATACAGTAGGAGTGAGACCTTGAAAAGTGATGTTGTTGCTATGGGTTGTGCAGGCCATTGATAGGCGAGAAAAATTTCACAAGATTGGTCCAAGCATTTTCAACCATTGCATACCTAAAATACATCACATCCTGCAAATGTGTGATGACCCGTTTTTACGTGTATTTTCACTAAAGGTGTTTTTAAATCAATTAATATAGTAGTTCTTTTATTTGAAATTATTGTATTTTAAATTGGTTTTATTTTGTTTGATGTGGTGTTTAATTTCTTTTCCTCATCTTTTCTTTTTCTTTTTCTTTTTTCCTTTTTCATTTTCTTTTTCCTTTCTTTCTTTTCTTTTTTCTTCTTTTCTTTCTTCTTTCTTCCTTCTCTCCCGCTCGCACGGCCTCCCTCTCCCTCAACCGTTCAGTCCAAGCTCCCAGCCGGTGCCACCTCCAGCCGCCATGACCCAGTTCCACCTCCGGTATGTCCCTCCCACACTGGCGAGCCCTACTGCACTGGTGGTGTGCTACGTTGGCCACCCACTCTCTCTCTTTTCTCCTCCAAACAAATGGGTCTTCTAGTATTTTTCTCCTCTTTGAGCTACCATATACAGCCAAATCAGCTACCAGCCAACTCTCTCTTTTTCTCCGATGGGTCTCCATAGCTAGAGTTTCGGTTGCACCACTGTACGCCGCCGTACACGGCCACCCATGGTGTTTCACCACCACCATCTTGTTCCTCTCATCACCAAGACCCTCCCCATGAAATTTCATGACCAACGGAGTTGTGTATAGCCCTCACTCTTCCTCACTCTCCAAAGCTGAAATTAGCTTCAAGTGTCTGATTCGCCACCGTGCGCAGCCACCCACGGTCAAAGCTCACTTCCATTAGCTTCATAAACATCCCTAGACCATTTCCTATCAATTTCGTGTCTTGGTTTATCCCCGTTCAAAAGTGGGTAATTTATTACCCACGACCACAGTGTAAAATACACTGTTATATTTTTTTCTCCTCTGTTTGCAACGCCGCGAGCTTTCAAAAAATACCGTATAGCTCTGTAAGTATTTTCCAAACTCTACTTTTAGATTTAAATAGATTTTGCTCTTACAATATATTATTTGATTGGTTGGTTGATTCCAGACTGAGTCCGAGGAGTTCGGGGGTCGTATGGATTGAGGACGCAGTTGCTTGATTTGTTGATTTGTGATTGGTTGGTTGGTTTATGCCTTGAGTTGTGCATTTCATGATGCATTCACGTGCATTTTATTTAATTGAGAAAAATCATGTTTTGTTGGCATAAATGGATTTTCAGGTGCGTGTGTCTCACGAGCCCAAGCCGGGATGGGTTATTATCTCGGTGGACCTCCTTTGGTCACTCGGGAGTGGATAATACTGAGTGATATCCTCTGCGACGACTGGATCGCACGATACGGTAATGCTGTTGTGTCGACTCCGTGGTCCCTAGAGTGGCGGGGACTAAAGGATGGCCTGGCCAGGGACGCGCTGGGTGCGAGTACTGGGTATCACTCGTTTAGGTGTCACACGTGTAGACGTTACCTACGGTGTGGCACAGAGTCAGAGCGTGCGGATGATCCCTAGGGGAGATCATGGTGCATGCATAATTGGATCGGTTTTTATGGTTTTGGTTACGGGCTATTTTTTAGGAAAATGACGAGGTTTGGTTTGAGGCTATGTAATCCATTTTCTGAAAAAATGATGGTTTCTTATTTGGGCCATTATCTGGGATAATGGCGAGGAATGGTTTTAATGGTAATGTTTTTGGGCCAAATGAGTTTTTGGCGTGCGTGGAAAAATATGGTTTTACGGGTCATGTGCATTGGCTTTTCTTTCATGCATATTGTTTGAGTTTTATATATTTTTATCTAGTGGTGTTTGGATCTTACTTACCTGCGGTACCATTTTTGGTATCGTAGATTTTAGTGCAGAGTTCGAGGAAGAGGAGGAGGCTGAGCCCGAGGATGCGGCTCCGCCGGAGTTCTGAGTTGGAGTTTATGCTTTGTATTTGGCTTTGAATCTATATTTGTAGTTTGTAATATTTTAATATGTATATTTTGAACAGCTTTGTATTTATAAGAAAAAAATTCTGGTACTTAGTTTATGACTTTGCTATCCGCTGCGTATTTCTTCGTGCATATTTGTTGCTTATACACACACTTGGCACTTGGCGATAGGTTGGTGACCCGTGTTGTCATCATCCGAACGTCTCGATTTCCTCGTGTCCTTACGTGGGATTTGGGGGTGTCACAGGTGGTATCAGAGCTTTTCGGCTTTGGGTAAAAACTACATGTCCCGTAGGTGTAGTACCAGAAAGTTTTTTAAAGTTGTGTTTTAAAATTTATTTTAAGTATAGTTGCTATTTGATTTGAATTTATTTGATTTAACTTGTTTGTATTTATTTAGTTGTGTTATTGCATGCTGGTTTCTTTTTGTTTTCTTGTTATGTGGTTTGGTTTGGGTTTTTGGTTTTATGTTGTTAGTTTTATTTGTTTTTCTTAAAGGGGGTCAAAGGTTGTGTTGTGGCAGGAAGACGGTATAATCGATGATACTATTATTAGGCATGAACATTTAGTGTAGTAGGCTTGAATTTTTTTAGCGATGTGGTTTGCTTGTATGATGTTGAGGTCTGTAGGGAATATCATGGTTTAGGCAATCTTTGTAAGGTGGGAACTTACGTAGCAATGAGGAGAGGAATTAGCTTTAAGTCGCTTAAGATGATTGAGGTCAAGGTTTCGTAGAATTTATGTAACGAGACTATAGTATAGGAGAGTGTAGGTTCAACGAACTTTAAGGATATGTTTAAGGGAATTTTATTTAAGGTTTGTGGTCTTTTGCCGTTGTGACCTGGCAGCACTTTAAGAAAGAATTTAATGATCGCTTATTTCCCACTTCCGTGAGGCAGCAAAAAGCAAGAGAGTTCTTAAGCTTGGTCTAAGGAAGCATGACCGTGGAACAGTACGCCCGAAGATTTATAGAGCTTGGGCGATTTGCTCCCCACCTCATCGTCACAAAGGAGATGCAGGCCGAGCATTTTCAGGAAGGTATGCGACCAGATATACGTAAAATGGTAGTTTGCCACTGGATTACAACTTTTCAGGAATTAGTTGATTTGGCCACTCTAGCAGAGTGTGAGGTTAATTTGAATGTGGGCTCCCCTCTAGGTCAAAAAAGGCTAAACATTGATGGTGAAGGAAGCAGTTCTGGATCACCACAAAAGTTTATGCAGAGGACAGGAATCCGATCGTTGGCAGCCCCTGGTGTGCGTATGGGAGGCCGAGTTCCAGTTTGTGGCAAATGTAATAGAGTTCACGGAGGCGAGTGTCGTCTGAGTAGTAACCAATGTTTTGAATGCGGTCAGACGGGGCATTTTGCTTGTGAGTGCCCTAGTCGAGTTCAAGAAAGCCGTGGAGCTCATCGCAGTGGTAGAACTAACCCATCGTAATGCTGCAATTTTCACCTCTTGCATTTTAGCTATGCCAAATGCACTCAATAATGTCTGGTGTTGAAACATTCAGACCATATAGCGAATTTCCTCAAGTAATCCACCAAGGAAACAACTGAGCTTTGTAAAGCTCAGTCAAACCTCGGAGCTGATTAGAGAGGAGTACAAACTCACATTTGTATGCTTTCACAGTAGTGGTTTGCTATTACTTGGTCAATGCTTTCATAGGGTCCTCTTAAGAGAATGGTCCAAAATGAGTAAGCAAGGCAATAAAAAAACCTTCCCAACTCGAAAATCCTTCTACAGACTCCAAATCTTGAAACCAAGTTAAGACCTTCCTTTCCATATGGAAGGAAAGGATACAACGATGGGGTTTGGTTTGATGATAATAATAAAAGTTGGTTTGCTTTATAAAGCCATCCCTTTGGGTCTTCCCCATCAAGCTTGGAAAAGTCTAAACGTACTGCATTAGTTTGAATGCCACCAAATTCCTCAAAAAAAGGATTACCATTGTGTAAGGGAACCTGTAGAAGATTCTGTCTGTTTACCATATTGCCAAAGAAGTGTGTCCACATTTCTTATTACTACCTTTAATGTTATGTCAAACTATCAACCACTTGTTGTAGGGACAGACTCATGTGTTTTATGTTGTGCTTCCTAAATTTGCCTATCTGAAACGAATGATTTCGCTAGATGAGAATAGCATGTGTCATTGTTACCCTTAACTATGGAAACAATCGGCTTGTGATACCACTGTTTAGGAGGATTCGAGTGATGCGTACCAAAAAACGGATAAAATACGATCAACTTGAAATAATCAATCTCCAAATAACAAATTGTTGCAAATTTCTCTAGTTTACTTCATTAATAGAACATATATTTAAAGATAACAAGACAACAAACTAACAACCACATTACCTACTTACATGACCATAATGACATGAACCTAAGACTTCAAACTCAGCTGTAAGAGACTGAGTCCTAAGATTAACTACCCATAACAACACTTTATTGAATGTAATTTCTAATGGACTAGACTCAATAACATACCCAAACTACTGGTCATTCTAATGACCGATCTAACATACAAACTGAACCAACATAATACTGTAAATATAAATAGGTTAAGAGTCCAGCCCATAACAAAGCGTGGCTGCTCTTCTTGACTGTGATGAGAAAGGATCAAGCAATTAACCCAATAAGTTCTACCCTTCCTCAAATGGTGGCCTCTGATCTGTTGATTTCAAATATTTGGTCTTCAAATTCAAATATCCTCAAGGACAACCTCAAGCATGACCATGTAAGGTTTATTTTCCTAATCGAACCATTTTTCCATTCTCTGATTTCTATTACTTTCATCATTGCTTTAATATGATAATAATTATAATTTGGATATGTTATATTAGCTTTATTCATCCATCTAAAAATATCAATTACATATAGCTCTCACCTTATGGCACAGCTTCATCTGCTTTTTAGTTTTGAAATTTAGCAATATTTTATCTTGATTTCAAACTAGATTGTACACTTTGATTTCTTTAATTGTTCTTATCCAAGATGTAGGGAGAATTGATTTTAATAAGTTAAATATATATATCTGTTAGACCGCAGACATGGGAATGGCTTCAGAAGATGCTACAACTATGGCTTCTGAAGATGAATCACGGTGATGGGTTTTACTGTGGCTTTGTGATGGGTTTTGCTATGGCTTTTAGAAGAAATTTTGCTCTATGTTGAAGATGGAAAACAGAATAAAAAGCATGTTTTATTTGTTTAAACCCACTTCACTGTATACACTACTGGGTTGGCCAGTGTGTTAAAAATATTAGCTGCTCCTAACAAAATTATTTTTTTAATAAGCAGTAGGTAGGGTTGGTGGTTCCATATGTATGGGTTTGAACCCTACTAGAACTCCTGATTTAACTTTTTTTTAGGATGTTCATTTGCTCATTTAGTGACCTGAAGTAATGGGTAATTTTTCAGTCATTACTATTGTGAACTAGGTAAATGGAGCAGGTGGGCCGTATTTCAGTGTTTTGACACCGAGCCCTACTATTAATAGACCAAAAAATACTCTTATATATTAAATTAGATGTCCTACCATGAAAAGGCAAATGTAACACAAATTGGATAACACTCCCACCTATTACATGTCAGGAACTCGACCATGAAAATGTGAATGTTTTGCAAGACTGAATTACACTCTGATGTATCTTTTATTGAGGGCATGACTACAAAGAGGTGAATGTTTCATGTATTGAATAACACTTTACTTATTACATCTCAAGGCTCATGGGCTTGATTACGAAAAGGTGAAAGACTTATAAGCTAGATAACATTCTCACACATTATTTATTTGGGTTTTGGCCAAGAATAGACTAATATCTTATAGACTAGATAACACTCTCATATCATAATAATCAGCCACTTTCATGCAAAGATGTAACCAGCTGGACCCATTACAAATCAACAACATCATAAGAGTAATGTGTCAAGAATCAAGGCCATTTTGCATGTTTGATAAAAATTTAAAGCCTGGAAAGCCCAAAGCACAAGCTAGAAAATAAGTGAAGCTCTCAGGCCCCGCTTGGGATTGGATAGTAACTGAAGAGTCGGGACATGTAACTCAATGTTATATACTCCATACAATTAAGATGCAATGCACTTGTTGTAATTTTAGAAGTATGCAATAAGTTGCAGCGAAAATTCATGTAAATCTAAATAAGATATAGAACAATTTGCAAAATTTCATGGGACTATAAAAACTAAATATCCTAAAAAGATTTCATTGTTTAAACATCCTAAAATAAATAGTGTTATTAAATATCCCAAAAACATTAGGGATCTCCCAAAAGTAAACCATACTTCCATTTTTATTACAAATTCTTAAGATCTATCTTAAAATTCTACAAGGCCTTCTCTACTTTGCCTTGTCCTTGTTCATTATCTTCCTCACCTCCTAAAAAAGCCATAGCACTTCAGTTATCAATTGATTAGCAATTTTTAGCCTCTCCACTAAGGATGGCTCCATCGAGCGCTTAGGCATCTTTGGGTCCTCCTTGACTAGTAAGGGTGCTGGCCTCATGGGTTTCCCTATATCTAGTCTCTTGTTCTGTAACAACTTCTGTCATTCCAGGTTAGGAATGGTAGTGGAAACTATTATGGTGAGATTTCAAAAAATCTTAATAAGTAAATAAATAACATACAATAGATAATGTAGGCATATACAAGCAAACCATGAAATGAATACATGGACATGTACTTGACACAAAACTTAGTTCATGCAATTTGACTTTTTCAAACACGTGTTCAATTTTCAATAAGCATCTTTTTCATTTTGCACATTGAACAACATACATATATAACACTTCTTCAACTCATTGCCTTGTTCACTTCTTGTAATATGTAGTTGGATACCTTTTGGCTCCCTAATGCACAGTTGATTCTTCGCTAGTTACCGCATCATTCAATGGCTCACTTGACTTTGGTGACTATGTCATAGTACTTACCATACGGTAATTTGATATTTTGCCTTTACCATATATAACACATGTGACACCCACTAGTTTTAGGTACTACCCCGGTTTCGTAGCCTTTCCACAAGGATCCATTTGAGGCCCACTGACAGTACTTTATTGACTCAGGGTTATGATTTTAATTTATATACTCTAGAGTGAACAAAAGAGTTCCACCAGGACATTCCCCCGTCTAACATTTGGGTCATGATAAAATATGGCCAAACTATTTTCTTTGAAAAACAGTACACAACCCAAATGCATCTGGCATGAACTTGTGACACTTTTCTTCTAAAGCATCATGCAAACATGTAAATGTCGAGAATCATATAACCATATGACACAACAATGAACATCTCATGTTATAACTTGAAAATATTAGAACAATTGAACACTTAATTCACAAACATAGGCAAAAGCATTTGTGGCATTTCAAAGTAGAAGAGCAATAACTTAAACTTGAAAACATATGCATGGCCGAATCATACGAGACTTATACAAACATGTTGTTGCAAACAACTTGAACCGATATTTCTAAGCATATCTGAAAACATCATAAACAAGTAAATATAGCAAGAAAATCATGCAAATTCGATTACAATGCATTACATAGCAATAGATTATCATTAATCATTTAGTTCATATAATAGCACATAAGAATGCAAAATTCACACGACATATACAAATATTATCCAAAGTAGGTTGAGAATTTACTTACAAAAATCCAAAGCAGTGAAATGCGATCAAGCAAGCTGTAAAAAGTGTTTGTTCAAAATATTAGAAACAAGAAGACGTAATCTAAATCCAACGCGGATGGTCATGCTTTTCCCTCTTGACCTTGGCAAGGTCTTGGGGTGGGTGCATGTGTGCATGGTAAGGTGCATGTCATGCACGGTGGCCAAGGCCAGCTCTTCCCTAAGGCGAATTAGGAAATTGCCTAAGGCCCCAGTGGAAGAAGAGGCCTCCTTTCAAAAAAGTCTAAAGTAGAATTGTTTTTAAAAGAAAAAATATTTAATTAAAAAATTAATTAATCTAATAAGATAACATCAAAAGTATTAAATATATATTATGTCATTATTAGTTTTAAAAATATCTTACATAATAATTATTTCAAGTATTCTTCTTCTAAGAATACACTTCTCTTTTGTCATTATTAGTTTAATATATAATGTAAAAATTATAAATAGCAAAATCTAATTTTTGAGTGTTGAAAAAAATTTAGTATGATCTTTGAAAGGGCAAGGGCCTACTTTTTTCTAAATGTGTAGGTTATTTATAGAACTTTATTGACAATTATAATTATAATTGCTTTTAGGGCTTAGTTTATATACTAAGAATATATGTGCATAGTAGTGAAATAGTTTGACTTAAGATGTTTTATTTGATTTTGAGAATTGAGAGAAAAAAATTTGAATTTGAGAATATCTGAGAATATCTAAGAGTAGTGTTCCCAAACAACTCCTAAGAGTCTAAAATACGTTTTGTTAAACTAGATTTGATAAAATCCTCTCTAAATCGGAAATTTTCTAATAAAAATTAAGTCGGTTATAAAGTGAAAGGTAGTATAAAATCTTAAATAATAATTTTACTTGACAAACGATTGGAATTATTTGTAAATAAAAATATAATGTAAAAATTAAAATAATTTTATTTAATTTTACTTTTTAAAATAAAAAAAGCCCCAATAAAAATTTTGGCCTTAGGCCCCCATTCCTATTGAGTTGGCCCTGATGGTGACTGGGACTCCTAGAAACAAGGTGGAGATCTCCATCTGTAATTTCAGCCTCCCCCATGCTAGTTTTCCCTTGAGAACTTCTCAAAAGAAAAGATCGATCATTGGGCATGATGGTGGCGGCCTTCCTTGGATCCAGAATACTAGCGTTCCCATCACCCTTGTGTGTGCATGACTTGTGAGTAGTGAGGGTTAGAGTGGTACCATGTGACGTGGCTCCAAGTTTCTTCCTTGCTCATGACTAAGAGAGAGAGAGTGAGAGATGGTGTTTGTTTGGAGAGAAAATATAGAGAAAGTTGTCTTGGGCATGTGGGAGAAGAAAAATGCAAAGCATGAACAACATGGCATCCAAAAGACCTTCTAACTGTTAGCCCCTATCCTTTTAATATGCCCCTTCAGTTTCCTCTCACACTTCACTTTGGAAATTGATGAAATTCATGAATGTGCGCCATGTGGCATGCCCTTCATCATTTGGCCGAATTCCTCTCTTCATCTTCCCATATCTTTGGTTTCCTTGGGAACTCAAAGATCTTTTGACAAGTGGCGTGTAAAGCTTGAAACTGAAACCCTAATGCCTCTTCGTGTCCCTCCTTTATGTCCAAGTTCAATGAACCTTTGGGTCTTAAAGGTCTTTTCACAAAAACCCTCATCCCTTTGTGGGAGAATGGGCATGTGCATGCTTGCCAGTTGGCAAGGGCGTGTGGGTGTGTGTTGGTTGCCCACCCATTTCAATTTCCTACAAGACCTTTTCTCTTTTCTAGATACTTTGTGTGGAGTGTAGTGCACATTTTCTAGGCATCCTTTCCTCTTCCCCATGAAACTTCTTTCAAAATTCTCAAGTGAGTGACATGTGTCGTGTGTGAGGGAGAGTGGTGTGGTGGCTGAAACCTAGGGACTAGGGTTTTGTTTTATCCCTTGCACCTCTTCCAATTCTAATTATATCAATCTTCTAAAACGTCCCTTGCATGAATGGCACTTGGCAAAAAGGTGGTTGGAACCTCTTAAGTAGGCATGAACCTCTCTTTGGCCAAAACCCTAATCTCTTGGTGGAATGTGCCTTAGTCTCTTGAGCTCCCCTTTGCGCCACTTTCCCATGCAAATCTTCTTAGAACTCACATGACTTTGACAAGTGGTATGAAAAAGTGGGTGTTTGGTGAGTGGGTGCATTGGCCGAGTGATCCTTTGTCTTCCCTAGGTGCCTTTGCTTTCCTTCTAGAACCCTTCTTCATGTGTCACAAGTATCAAAAACAGGTAGCCCTTTGTCAGGGTTGGCGTGCTAAAGTTTTTAGGTTATTGAGACCCTAAGTCTCTCACCCCTTCTTCTCACAATCTTGTCTAGATTCAATGGACCTTGAATGTGTGACAAGTGGCCTAAAGGTTTGGTGTGTTAGACATGTGTTCCCTTTTTCCACTAGGGTTTTAGGCTTTAACCCAATGGGCTGGCCGAATTCCTAAGGCCTTGTTGGGCCTATCTTATGGGTTTAGATGTCTAATGCATTAGAATTGAATAGGGTCCAAGGTTTCTAAGTACTCTATACATCTTGCACGGCCCAAAAATTAAATATAAACTGGTGATAAAAAACTAGATGAAGACTTGGCTAAATTTGGGTTATCACAACATACCTCCACAAAAGTCTCAAAGAGAACTAAGGGTGGGCAGCGGGGCCCCAACCCCCACTGCCCCACCCCCATATAGGCAAGACGAACACTCATTCATAAGATGCAGGGGTTGGGGCACCCCATAGCAGAGATGGCGGCCGGATAGGGTGGACCCTTGCCCCACATATATATAATATATAAGTATATATAAACAAATACTCCATACATCAAAATAGCACCGTTTTGTCAATAACAAAACGGCGTCGTTTTGATGTATGGGGTTTTATTTAAAACAACCAATATCAAAATAACATCATTTTGTTAATCGCAAAACGACATCGTTTTGATATTTATTTTAAGGCCCCCTTCCCGCAACCCTAATTCCTCATCTCTCTCTCTCTCTCTCTCTCTCTCTCTCTCTCTCTCTCTCTCTCTCTCTCTCTCTCTCTCTCATATTCTCTCTAACGAGTGTAACCTAATCCCACTCACACTACTAGTACCCTCAGCACTGCTTCTTTCAGTCGTGATCCATCACTGTCCTTTAGTCGCCGAAGGTAAGTTCCCCTTCCCCATGGCTAGTTTGAAGTTTCAAACTTCTAAATTGCTTTTTTATTATTATTTTTATTTATTTATTTTTGAGTTATGGATTATGGAAGATGGGGGGATTAAATTGACGAGTTGGAGGATGGGATTGTGAATTGTGTGTTGTGGAGGATTGATTTGTGCATGTGTTTGTATGATTGTAATTTGTAAATTCTTTGAATCTTTGGTGTGAAATTCTCTAGGGTTGGAATCCTAAACTAATTTATATTTCTAATCTGAAACCCTAAATTAATTTAGAAGTTTAAAAAAACCCTCTCTATTTTTTGCAAACTTTAGTTAGTATCTTGGTTAAATGATTACAATATTATTGCTTGGATAATGTTGTCTTTGTATGAACTAAATTATTTTAGAACAATGTTATTATGTTTATATATCTTTCATGTTATAGTTTTGGAACAATGTTAAATATCTTGGAACACCTATGGTTATATTGTAATAATATATAATTTATTTTGTATGTTGATTAATCATTGGCTTCATTTTATTTTAGAAGATTAGATAAATGTATGTTAGATAGAATAATAAATATGACAGTTAAATGTTGGAAACATGACTGCTTGTATATTTTATATGGATTTGCAAGACTTGTACTTGAGTGATTTTAGGTTCATATTTGCCATTTAGTTAATATTTCATATGTATGTTTTCTGTTTTGGGGTTTCAATATGGAAACCTCGATCTGTTTTGACTTTTGAGACTTGAGTGATTATTGCATGGTTTGCCATTTAGTCATACTAGCTTTGCTATAGTATGACTTCACGTATATTGGACCCACCATTGCCATCCGTCATTGGTTTGCACAATTTGTCCCTTGATTGTTTTTTGTATTTATATTTTATATCATTTTTTGAATCTAATTATTTTGCTTGTATTTTTTTAGCTTTTATAATCTCAATATCATATGCTGAATCCTACTCATAACTTCCTAAGGACCTAATAATTACTCTCATCTTGATCCCAATCTCATCTTAGTTAGTACTTTTAATATTTGTAATTTTTACATTTCTAATATATTTTTTATTTTTATTTTTTGTTTCATATTTATAATTCTAATTTTTTTCCTTTTAAATTATTAATATTTCAGATTTTATGATCTTGATTCTCACAGTCTCATAGCAGTCAACACAACTTACTTTTCTACCACCAATTGGCCACCCCAAATTCCATTGAAGAACGAAATGTTATTCTTTTGTTAAATTTGTTAATTGTAATGTTGATACAATAGTAAAATTTGTACTATTTTTAGATGAAATTGTAATTTTCTAATAGTTTTCTCTTAATTATCATTATAATATACTAATAGCTTAGTTATGATTATTAGTTAATAGTTGCAACTTAGTAGTATACTAGTTGATAATTTTGTAAAAAGTAATTTATATACCACATAACCATCTTACTTGCATCTTATTATATATAATGTGGCGCATTTATCACCATTTGAGGATAAAGAAGCATGTAATAAATAATCATTCAATGGTTGTAAATGTATCACATCTTATTTAGTGAGATGTAAGTTGGATGATAGTATAGTGTATAGAATTTTTCTTTTGTAAATTATCATTGTAAATTGCTTTTTGTTATTTTTATTATTAAATTTTGTATTTTTTTAATTTGTTTTACTTCAATTCTGAGCTCAAAATGGCTAAGAAATTGAGCCTAAAATCCTAATTGGGCCTGTGGTCCAATCCTAGTAGGCAAGGGGCCACACCCCAACACCTGAACGGGGTACCCTACCGTGCACACTGAGGGCGGGTGCTAGGGTGGAAAATCCCAACCTCAGCATGTGCGGGGGGGTGGGGGGTGGGGAGGGGGCTACCCCGCCCCTACATCCCTAAAGAGAACATCAAAGCCCATAAAATCAAGGGCCAAAAAGTTCATGTACACACAAGACCTTTAGCAAATGGTCAAAAGTGCCCTATAATTAAGGCAAAGAGACAAGACTCAACCTAGAGGAACATCATCTTCTCTCTCTGCATCAAGTGCCACAACATTTATGGGCCAAGCCCATGGGTCATCTTATTGAAAGAGGAAAAGTCACAATGGGCTTATTAGCTAAACTTATATTAGTTCAACTAATCACCCCTCATTAGTGCTAAATATCGTATACCATTGAAAAGTCTTAGTCTATTCAATCACCTTACATGTTTGTGGAAATAATGTAGAAAGGAAGGAACCAAAGGGATATATTCTTTTCAAGTATGTGATCTACTCACATAATCATCATAAGCTTTTAATATTGAACAATTCTTATAAAGAGAAAAAGCCTATAAACAAAAGGACAACAAGTCATGACATCTCATTAGAGTGATAATCTATAAAAGAATCCAAGGAGCTGGAAAATTGCCATAAATATATACAAGGAAGATAATCCCTCAAAATAATGCATATCACCTAGAGGAAAACTCAGTTTCATATTTAAAAGAAACCTTGAGCAAGGAGAGGACCCTAAACTTAAAAGAGGTCTTCAAACAAAGAGTGCTTCTTTGGTAGGGACAAGTCAAGGCCTTTAAACCAGAAAAGATTGGTACTTGTAACACACCTGATGGTTGATGTTTGGATGAATAGAAAATGTGAGAAAGTGCAAGAAAATTGGTCAAATTCAAGGTTGACCTCACCTCCAAGAGAAGAAGAGAGAAACTGAAAAACATGTTCTATTAAACTTCTAGATAAGCATACACGTCCCTCCTTCCATTACATATATTGTTACTCTTCTCACTCACTAATGGGCTAGATGCCGTCTTAATAAGATTGCAAAACGAGGACAATTAAACTACTCTAACAATCCTAAATGGACTATGGATTGACTCAAGCTTAACTTGAAAATGGAAGAAATGGCCACGAGCTAACACAACCAACATAATTGAGCCCACCAAGCCCCAATGACTTCGGTCCATCACTATGCATGTACAGAATTGTGATAGACCCTTCCCCTTCAAAGCACATTGCCCACAAAGTGAGGGTATACTTCCAAAGTAAACCTTAAAAAGCTATTGAACCTTTGGAATAGTAGGGCTTCTGCCAACCATCACATTTACATCAATTTAGTTCTTTTCTAATCTAGCATCTTCCCTAGCCTTCTTGTTAGGTCCCATGGTCTTTCTGTAATCAAATTCCTCACCTCTGAGATGAGTGTCGTCATCAAGGGCAAAAACCTTAAAAAACTATTTTTAATTGTCAAGACACTGACATCAAAGGTCCTAGAACTAGGGTAAAAAACAAAGATTTTTCTTGTCTCAACAGCCACACCATGTTTCACAACAACCCCACCATTAAGGATTGGTCCCATACCATCATAGGCCTCATCTTCCATTGTATAGTCATCGATAATGGGAATAGGCGAGACCAACAATAATTGTGTATCTCTAGAAAAAGCATTAATGTACTCCAACTAATCATCTAGCTCAAGTGTTTTTGTAGCAATGAAATATATTATGCCATGAATAAGTACTTGAGGCTATACCAAGTGTCAGCCTCACAATAATAGCCAAAGTTATCTAAAGACCTTGAGAGAGCCCTTAGGAGCCATCAGTTGAAGCACCAACACCAACGGACAAGAGCTTCCTTGAATCTGCCAAAGGTATAGCATCATATAAGTTGACATTATCTGCAACAAAAGGTGAGTGAAAATGAACTAACATTGGGTTTCAAACCCACCATATATTTGCAGCCTCTAGTGTCCCCTCCACATGTCCTGCCACCAATTAGTTTTTGATACTCCAAATAGATAAGGTTAGATTTTAACTAATACAACTAGTCAGTGTCATCCTCTTTTGAAAATTGACTTTGCAACCATCACAGTACCCAAATGATAAATGAGAACTCATAAGATGCTTGTCGACAAAGGTCCACCGATGCTTTTCCACAACTACCATTGAAAAGAACTCTAAGAGACCCAAAACCTCTGCCAGACCCAGACCTTGCTCCTTCAACAACAAAATGTACTACATAATTACCCCCTAACCAATATCTTCCACAAACTTAAGGAATGTATAATTCTTTGTTTGAAAATTCAGAACTAGAACTTTAATTTCGGTGGTTGAATCTTACCCCCACTTGATGAAAAATTTTCATCAGATGAGATAGACAAAAGGTGGAAGCCAATAAGGTGTTGTTTCTATTCAGTCCACCACTTGGGAAGATTGTTTCCCAAATTGAGATTCATTCCATTTTAATCATTATCCACTTTAGAGCTATTTTGAAATATGGCTTGCAATAAGATGCCTAGACTTCCTAATAAAACTAATTTTAAGGCATCTTCATTTATTGTAGATTTCAAGGTTACTTTTGGTGCAAGATGAAGAAAATTGTAATCGCTAAAATCATACCATTCAAGGTGAATTTTGGAGACTCCATGCCACAAATGCATTCCAAATGAAATAGGTCTGTCAGAAAAAAGAGACTCACCCAAAACATCTTGTATCGTTAGACACCTTCTTGGATCTTGAACAAGCATTCTCTTTATTGAATTCTTTGCACAGTCGAAGATACTAGGCATGGGTTAGATGAGAAGTTAAGATCGCCATGTAGAACACCGACACCACAGAGTGAAGTTTCATTGTTGCCAACCTTATATTTAAGTAGATATCCAACATCAATTGAACCTTTAATGGCACCAATAACCACCTGACCCACCATGGCACCATCAACATCATCATGGGTATCCCCACTTTCTTTATTTTTCCTTGTGCCATCAATTGCAAGCATCATGTATTTATTCTCATATTCTTGAGGTTGTTGGTCGACAGCTTCAAATACCTCAACAGATGATCACCTAATCAAATGCTGGGTTCTAGGACTTTTTGAATCAACCCCACGTCTTGATTTGCCCACCAACATCTTGAAGATGGGCTCCAAGAATGTATGCAAAAATGTAGAAATGGCCCACTATCTCTCTATTGGATCTACGATGTGCTCAGGATAATACTATATCTAGTTCTCGAGCTGCGCAAAGATGTCCTTCAGCTTGTTGACTTTTGGGATCATCGAGTGGAAGGGGATTTCTCAGTCGTTACTATTGCTACAACCAGTTATAAGGACCTTGGCGAGATCGTCGAGCAAGACGAGGACTGAACAAGTCGATGGGTATCGCTGCTTGCATGTCCTCCTAGAACATAGAACTCCAAGTGGTAGGGAGCATGTTTCTATGGGAGAGCTAGAGGCAAAGAGGAAACAAACAAGAGAAGAATTGTGACAAAGATCAATTTTTGGGTTTTGGATTCAAAGTGATGGCGACAGAGACAAAGGTTAGAGAATAAGAAATGTAAGGGTGTGAAGTAGAGACCACTAGGGTTCAAACTTCCATCTACTGGTTAGGCCTTCTCTTTTTACGGTTAGTGTGTAGTTGTTGCTAGGGATGACCGATGAATATGAAGGAAAGAGGAAATAATTTTTAAGAGGAAAGAAAGGAAACGAGAGTCGAAGAGGGAATTCTGAGAATTGAGAAATTGATTTATGATTTCTAAAGGAATTTATGGGAGCAAAAGAAAGAAAGAGTAATCTCATTAGGATAATACTTAGCTCATTCTTCCTCTTCCTGCAATTCCTCTTCTTGCAACACATGAAGCTACTGCTCTAGATGGTTAACTTTTTCTTCAAAATCCTTCCTGCCATCAATTACTTGCTAATGGAGAATTTCAAGATTTTCTTGTATTTGTTCCACTAACTTTCTAATTTTGTTGAGGGATACAAAGATTTCTTCCATAATAGCACAGAGATCGGTGTCTTTTTTATACTAATTTGTAACACACCTGATGGTTGGTGTTTGGGTGAGCAGAAAATGTGAGAAAGTGCAAGAAAATTAGTCAAATTCGAGGTTGACCTTGTCTCCAAAAGAATAAGAGAGAAACTGAAAAATATGCTCTATTAAACTTATGGATAACCATACAAGTCGCTCCTTCCACTACATATATTGTTACTCTTCTCACTTACTAATGGGCCATATGTCATCTTAACAAGATTGTAAAATGAGGACAATTCAACAACTCTAACAACCCTAAATGGGTCATGGCCCAACTTTAGCTTAACTTGAAATAGAAAGAAATGGCCACAAGCCAACACAACCAACTGGACTGAGCCCACCAAGCCCCAATGACTTTGGTCCATCACTGTGCATGAATAGAAGACAGTTCTCCATTAATGTAGGAGAGTCCTACTAGAAGGGATATTTTAAGCTGATAATCGCTTATCTAAGTGAACCATTGTAGGGATACCTATCTACCACACTCGCTTTTTTGTCACTCATTTCTTTTCCTCTCATTAATGCAAACATTTTGAATTATTTTTATGTTCATTATATTTTGAATATTTGGGTCTTCTTTCTCCATGATCATGTGTACCTTAAACTGCTAAAACAGATACATTTCCCCGAAACTACCAAAAATTTGATATGTGCACTACTTTTTAAGATCCGGCTGTCAATTATGTCATATCACTTTTTATTTATTTATTTTATTTTATTTATTGATCTTTACAATCAAAACTGGACAGTCGTATTTTTTCAATTTTGGTAATTGAAGGATGCAATGTGTCATCTTTAGTAAATGATTACAAAGTGGTTGAGAACTTCTGTGTTGAAGCAAGAGGCAATAGGAATTCTAGAACGACCATCAGAACGTAGAACGCAAACTAGTAAAACGTCTAATATATAATTCGATGGTGCAAAGTTCCCCCCCCCCCCCCCCCCCCCCCCCGCCCCCCCCTCTCTCTAATAAGTGTAAAATGACCTTCCAATTCTGTTCTTTGAGCTGTATGATAGAAAAAGAATTCTGGCAGTACAGAGCAATGTGCCTTGCCAAGATGGAGGCAGTGACTATTATAGGCATGCATGTCCTGGCCGTGAGCGAGAAATGAAAGCACAATCATGTGGCAAGGCAAATGGATGATGCCGCGGGCATAATGATAGTGTGATGCTGTTAAGAAATCACGAAAGCTTCTTGAAATAATTCAGCCATATGCTTGCCAAGTGCTAACCATAATAATGTCTGGTCAGGGGTCACAATGAAAAACGAGAAAAAAATATTCAAAAATATTTGGAGAAAAGTTGATGGTAGAAAAGACGTGTGGGGCTCTGAGCAACCAAACATTAGCATATAATTTGTGAGATTCCATCCCTAAGAATTGGCAGATGCAGCAGTGTCATGCGTGCTAAAAGTGTTGCGCCACTGTGCTGTTCTGCAACTATGCTTGTAGCTAATTTTATGCAATCGGTTTGAGTTCACTTGTGCCTCAACCTTACCCAAAAGCCCAGCAGACACCAACTGGAGACTGGTTTTCAAATCAGCAATCATGTAGTGCTAAAAGATCCCTTTTCAAGATCACAAATAAAGTCTCTTTACAGTGCAGAAAGTAGAGCAAGTCACGGAAGAAAAGTTGGAAAACTTGACAAAAAGATTCGTGAGGAAAAAGAAAAAGAAAAGAAAGAAAAAAGTGCCGACATGATCAGGACCTCAACCCATCAGGAACTAAGGTATTTCTTAATATTTGTTAGATATTATTGCGTAGGGAAACATTTTTCCCTAAACAACTGCAAGTACCAAAAAAAAGAGAAGAAGATGATCACCGTCAATCTTGCATGGTGAAGAGGTTAGGAGAAAGGGGATGGGAATGTTTCTTTTTGAATTCCATTTTACTCTACCGTGTGCAGCTAATTTGTCACTTTTGTGGATTTTATTTGGTAGGCCATAGTTTAACATGGCTAAGGAGGCTTAGAATATCCTTCTATTGTTGGAACTACTCTCTTAGTATAGACTTAGATCCTCACAGTCTGCCCATGTTTTGTCTCACTTATTTTCTTATACGATTCATTGGAGGTGCTACAAATTTTCTGCTGATACATTATAATGTCCATTGCTATGTGTACTTTACGAAGTCCTCGTGATCCTCATTAGTAGGTGTTGTGAAACGTGCAGCAATTATGATGAATAGTACAGCAAATCACAGAGAGAGAGAGAGAGAGAGTAAAATAACACGGATTTAATGTGGTTCGGCAATGTGCCTATATCTACCAGAGCGAGCGGCGGCTGAATTTCACTATATCAAAATAGGGTTACATCATATGTATTTATACTAACCCTAGCCATACAGAGGTATTAGAAAATGTCTCTAATACTTCTATATTGTGTTTCACTCGATATGAGTCACATACTACAACAGTAGGAATATTTGCAACTGTTATTAAATGCAGTCTCATTCGTGTGGTTTCTACTATTTTTAGTTCATTTGTTGAGTTTTCTGCTGCCATTGTTTTGCTTCCATGGCCAATTGATTCAACCGTTCCTTTATTCATTTTGTTCTTGCATGAATTCGTTTCGTTTTGTTCTTGCAATTTGTTCCTTTATTTTGAGTTATATGCTATTTGTCGAACTCTCAGGATAAGGAAGAGAATAAGAACTACGAGTATCACAATAGAAGTCTTAATTTGGTCCACTATGCAGGAGGGGTTGTTTCTGTTGCCATGCATTTCATTGTACCAAACACACTCACGCTCCTAACTACCATATGATGATTGGTGTTTAATTTTTGCAACAACTAAACAAGACCTTCAATATGGCATTCTAGGATCTGGAATTGGATCCTTCAACCTAATTGGCATTATCTGGTTTCAACAAGATTTCTGGTTGGGTGAACAATTTCAAATTTGTAAGAGGCCAACAGATTTGTCAAATCACCATATGTCCCAAAAGTTTACAGTGTTGGAAATGAGTAAATTTAATTATTTCAATCATATTCTAACAAGACTAACTCAGCCATGGCAAAGGAATCTTCCTGTGCGTCTTTTATAAAACCAGAGGTGCTAGTACTTTGTGGTTAGATTTTTATGACAAACTCAGTGATGAGATGCTCGGGCTCACAGATTTGAATCATGCAAGGTCTAATAGTTATTCTACACATGCTGAGGATAAAGTGCAATAGATGGTCCCAGTAACATATCTTTTTCTTTTCTTTTTAATTTTCTGAGCTTCTTCTTTTTCCTTCTTTTCGTTTTGTAGATCTGATGGAGGAACGTGCATTCTATCATATAATAAAAGCGTGGACCACCAAAGATTTGAACTGGCTTTTGGCACTTTGCTTGGGAAAGCATAAGCAGCAGCACTTAAAGCTACAAACATTTGATTCCAAATGTTTCATCACATCACATGGGTCCCGTTTTCATCTCATCTCCACGACTCCACCCATTCAATCTCAACTAGATATGGGACATCATGGGACTGAAACCAAAAAAGAAAAAAACTTGGAAATTAAAAAAAAAAAAAAAATTAAAACAAAAGAAGAGGATGACAGCGAGATGATGGAGCAGAATCATGCCATGTACAGTGGGTGCAGTTTCATTGAATTAAAAATGGATAGCCACCTTGTCATTTGTAATACAAGATACGAGTACAACATGCCAGAGGAAGAGTATCTATTTGTAGTTATCACTTGTAGTCTTGAAGCACTCCTAAGCCAATGCCAATGATAAACCAGATAGAACCTCATAACGGTTTTGGCCAGTTCTTCTGAATTTCGAAGTAGTAACCCGCGTCCAAATAGCATTTTCCATCATCATCCACAAACTAAGATAAAAAGAAAAAGAAAAAAAAAACTTAATTAAATAATGTAGAGTTCTTTCTGTTTTGTCTCCAATGCTGAAATTTGTCTGTTCTGGGTTCAACATTTACCTTGGTTCTAACATGGTACGAGCCTCTGGCAAACATGCCGGACGGGGTGGTTTCTTCTTCCATCTCACATGAATAAGGCTCTTTCTGAGGACTAAAAGTCCCGAGCATCTTCTTTGAATTGTCAACTGTCAAAAGAATTTTGTACGTGAGTAACTAAAAAGTTGGCAGTAAGAAATGTCAACGAAAGCTGCTTGTTTCTACCTCTCACACCCGTCTTCCACACAACATTGGTGTACTTGAGACCAGAGACAATGTTGTTGGAAACGGTGAAGGTAAATTTGAGGCGGTACTGGCTTCCTTCCTTGAGGCTGAAGAGGGTGCTTTTAGACTTCTTAACTGACGGAATTTGCAGAACGAGATCTGGTCTGCCCGGGCATAGTATTGTCAGGCTTTGTATCTTCACTTCTGGTTCTTTAGTTTCTGATTTCAATAATGGAATGTGAATGTTTTAGCCTTTTTTTTTTTTTTTTTTCAAATGGGAGTCTATTTTTATATTTTCATGCCATGCAAATTACAGCTTCAGACTTCAGAGCTAAAATGGGGCCGAGTTGCTCATTGAACTCACATTTAGTAGATCTGACCGTTGGAAGATTGTTTTCTATGTTTTAAGAAAAAAATATGGAGGAAACAAATGGCGGTGAGCGTACATAAAAGAAGGAGCTCAGCATGAACTGCAAAATTTCCCAAAAGGCTGAAAGAAAAACATTAATTCTCCACAGAATCCCAACGAATCAGACACAGAAATGGAAAAGCGAGTTCTGTGTTTTTGGCATTAAGAAGATTTTTTTCGTTTGTAAAATAGAAACTGAAAAGTCTTAAGAGGTTATTGCACCTTGTCCTCATATAATGAAATTTCAGGGTATAAAGAGATTAGTTTCCATGTAATAGTCTTTATGCAAACCCCAGAAGTTGAGATAGAGACCAGTAAAATACCTCCAACAGCGGACAGATCAATACTTCCAAGAAGTTGTTCCTTCCATTTCCTCAAGCTTTCATCATCCTTTAGAAAACAAGAAGAAAACCAATAAAACAACATACACACTTGACACTTGTACAGACAAATATCATAATCAACTAACAAATTAAGTTTTGTCCAATCAAACCATTCAAAACACAGAGAGAGAGAGAGAGAGAGAGAGAGATGGAACATCATACTTTATCTTTTTCGAGCTGTTCCTTAAGAGAAACTTGAGGTCCAAGATCCAATTCCTTCTCAGATTTCAACTTGGCTTCATTCTCTTCCTCTAGCTCATCACCATCATTGTCAGTATCATCATGATCATCATCTCTGTGGGGCACCTGGACTGCTTCACGACCAACATTGTTGTTCTTGTTACTTTTGAGCTCCTCTTCCTCCATTTGAGGATTGAAGGTAACGTCCTTAGTTGCGGAGAAAGTTCCCACAACTGCCGACATCGTTGTCAAAGAAACTACCCAAGAAGAATAATGTGCTAAGAGTTGGAGGGAAAGAATGAAGCTTTGTTCAGAGTTGTTTTGTTGCCCTTCAACTTTGTACCAAATTTAGAGGCCCTTTGCTAAACTTGGATGCTTGTTTTAATATATAGCTGGAGGTTGACTGCCTGAGAAAGAAATTATGGTTTAAAGTTGGATTTGGAGAACCTGAAAGGAAACTCAAGGCAGTTGGAAAGAAATTAGTGGTGAACGTAGATATATAAAGTTGGAGCAGGTAAGACATGAAGTCTTAACACAACTTTTCCAATTTCACTGTCCAACCCTTCCTTTGCCTCCTTGTGATTTCATCCCACTATCCCTCCTTTTCTTTCTCCAATGACTTAATATGCACGATATCTTTTTTCTACCTGTAAAAGCAAAAAGTCTTCATCTCTCTCTCTCTCTCTCTAATAGGTATTGAAAATGTTGTTGAAGGTACAGATTCCAAGTCAATTGTAGACAATATATTATTTGCATGGGGTTGGTCAATGTAAATATGATATTATCTCATTATAGTATAGAATACTTCTTCTATTTACCGTTATATGTGGGGTACTACAATTATGAGGCTGGTCAACATCATTGATTCTTCCACTCAACGTTCCTTTCAACACCAAACCTAACTACTTATTATCTTTAATTACTTTCTCTTAATATGTTTACCAGAAGGAACTACATTTGCAAAACATATTATTGACGTGTCTTGTTAAAAGCAAAATGAACGGATGAGATTTACTAATTTATTTATTTTAGTTGATTTATCTCATCTGTTCATTTACATAACAGGACACGTCTAGTTAATTTTTCATTTCGTTGGATATAAGGCAAACTTGTGTTTGTCTGACTACAACTGTCCAGTTTTAGATAATTTGAGTTGCTATGAATGCTAATTTTATAAGTGCACATCGTTCTCTTTGTAAATTCTTCTTCTTATCGTCTTACACCACACATTGGGTAAGAGAAAAAAATAAAAAATAAAAAATTATATACAGTTTGTAGTATGAAGATGATGAGTAGAATTTTTTCACTATATATCTTGATAAACGCAAACCCTCTTTTAAGTGAATTAGGGGGCCACACAACCTCCTGGCAATCCTGACATGCCAAGAGGTTGTGGGGGGTCATGACCCTTCTTCTACACCTCTACCCGAAATGCCTGCAATGCGTTTAAAAGGATTGTAGGAGATCTGAAATAGTTTTTTACAAGCCATACACCACACCATATGAGAGAGCAAGCAGAGAGACATCCAATAATCTGCTGTGATACCTATGAATCTATGATATCTGCGACATCATGCATTCTATCTCTCGCTGAGTGAAGGGCTCATACAGATCATTTTATATTATTGCTCGAAAAGCTTCTTTCACAGATCAGTTCAAAGAATCCAATTTTAAGAAACAAATATAAAGCAGCTTTGTTGCCAAAGCTGTAAATCTCACGTTTAATTATTGATACCTCACAGCTTTCATACAAAAAGAGTTCCATCTCCAAATATATATGAAACATTGTGCTTTGATTGGGACAAGCTCAACCTAGCCTACCCTTTTTTAGACACATTGAATTTAAGGGAAATTCTGTAAACCGATACACTATAATATAGTGCTACAAAGACGTTTATATTAGATTGAACTGAAATGATTAAAGAAAGGGATAAAGCCAATCATTAGGTGGTTAAATTTGAAGGGAGAAAACCAAGTTTTATCTAGAGGTAGAGTGGTTAAGAAGGCAAATCGAAATTATATCTAGATGCTGATGGTTAGTTAAGTGGTTGAATCGTTAAGGGTTGCCCAAAATGCACTTGGATACCTAAAAGGAATTAGCTGCTAGTGGTACTGAGTTTGGAAGAAAACATAACACCACTTGGTGTTGGATGCAAGTCAGATTGTTAAAATTGTGGGGACAGCTGCTTATTTAGAAGCCACCCAAAGCAGAAACCATCATTTGACATCCCTAACAAAAGACCTCACACATGTTGACGTTGCACTTGAAACTTCACGCCTTTCTCCAACTCCTTTTGTCTATATTTTGGGTGGTTTTAAAGTAAAGCTCAAAATCTAATTGCGCCTCAGCCCTCAATCCACAATAAGAATACCAACTTGAGGATTCAACAGTAATGATTAGGCAAACAAGGGAGTACTCTCCCATAGACAGCATGAGATTGCCATTATTCATTGGCTAAATCTTCTTCTAAAGATGAAAATCCCTAAAAGGTTCAAAGTAAAATCTCTGCAGCAAGTAAATCAGTCATGAGAAAATGACTCTAGAGTACCATAATATTCAAGTCACCTGATGCCACAAACATTTTTTTCCTTCCCAAAGAAGTAGGCATATAGAACTGAATTCATTGATATAAAACGTCCCGCGTTTAAAAAAACACAGCATATTTAAGGAGGAAACAAAAAGATCAGTAGGAATGTTCTATTTTTGTTTGACAATAAAATCTGATATGATTTCAAAGTATATAACAAAGTGATTACATCTTTAATGTTCATGCATCTCATATGTAAGACGAGCCACAGATGTTCTAAAAGTTTTTCAAACTATAAGCCAAACGAAACAAGTTTTAACAATTTCAGTGAGGGACAACTACCCCACTCAGTGGTACCCGGCTCTCTGCCCCTGGGAGGGAAAGGGAAGAAATTTTGGTTGTGTTTTCATGCTCCTACAACTCTACACTTCTAGAAGCTGTGGTATAAACTGTAAATCATACAAGCCTATCCAAACCATCAGCGATGTCCAATGAGAGTTGCCTGAGATATTGCATCATATGACTCTATATTCCGTAGTATTTCAACCAAAGTACTGACTTAGAAACACTCGTCACTGGGGTTGTGGGCGTGTTTGAACTATGTAGATGTCTTTGCCAACAACACATCCTTCCACATCCTGTGGGCAGCCAAACTTCCGTTCAAGGAAAAACCCAACTGCACAAAGTCGCTGACCAAGCTGCCGACGGTATATCGGGTCAATTGTCAATAGCTTCTTGCTGTAGTCTACAGTCAAATGAATAACCTCACCATCAGCAGGACCTGCACCAAGAACAAGAAGCTCCTCGCTAAAATTTGCAAATGCCAGAGTTCGTACCAGGCCATCAAACTTTCCAGAGGATAGACGCCAGGGTGTTCCTCGAGTGCCAGAAGCCAGAGTTTCACCAAGGCCAGAAGCAATCTCAGCCTCAACAGAATTATGATCTTTGTCTATTGGGCTAACTGTGTGGAGCACAAATGAAAGGTCTGGCGAAAGCATTTCTTGCACCAGAACTGCCATAGCAGCCTCATTCTGAGGCACACCAGCAGCTCGTCGGCTTAGAATCGCTCTCCGTGTGTACAATGAAGCCCATACTCTGCTAACAGCATTTCCAAAAACTATTGGATTTGAAGGGCTAACATTGGGGATTGAATCATAAAGTCCTGCAGCTGACATTCCAGCCAAGTCCTCGACGTTGGCACTTGAACGGACAATTAAACGTGCATTGCCGGGAAATATTCTCCCCATGCTATCAATGATTTCTTTCGGGAGTTGTAGGGAACTTATCAGCTCCTGTAGTTTATGGCACAGTTCATCAAGTTCACCGTCTTCCAGTTTAGCTGTTTCTATCTGTTCTAGGAAAGACCTAAAAGCTGGCGTAGATTTGCTTTGCTCTAATGCCAATTCCAAAGAGCCAAATGGGATCACTGCCCCTGCAGGGACATTAAATGAAGCTGGCACCCCTTGATCACTGTAGACTGTTTGGGAAAAATTCAATCAGAAAATCAAAGAAAAAATGAGAAGCAGAAAGTTAACAAAAAATTCCTATTCATGAGGATCAATTATTGTAGTCCTCCATTTTATGTAATAGTAATATTCCCAGAAACTCTCTCTAGTTACTCGTTAAGTAAGCTCAGTGGTAATAAACTTTGCACAGTTGACATGTCCTGCCGGCAACTAGTCAATGTGCATGATCATGACATAAAAAGTTGGTGCGCATTAAATCTGAACGGTTCCAGTGTGCTCATTGGTACACATAAAGGTAGAAATTAAGTATAAGCATAGCTAATGACATGATATCCTTCTCTCATTCTTTAATATATTTGGAATGATATTTAAGTTTCTATCATCATATGTTAACCGCTTCTGTCATTTACGGGGTTCTATTTAAATCATACTAAGGCTGTTTAATGTCCAAAGAATGTTTAAACATGTCACACTACATGGGATACTAAAGAGAATATATTAGATATAAAATCGTGGAGCTAAACTGATTGAGGAAGAGTGCCATGAGGTAAACTATGAGAAACACCCAGTAATATGTGTGGGTGTACATGCACAAAGGATGTTCATTACAAATGGGGACACACGAAATTTTTTGTAAGAATAATAATAAGGAAAAAGGGAGAAAAATACACAAGAATACAACCAAAAGAGATTGATTCAAATTTTCCCTGAATTTTGACACGTCCATGTATGAGTAAATCCTAGTATCCTACATGGAAATTCAACACATTCTAATGTGGTGATGCAACATTTTTTCTACAAGGGTTAAAAGCAAGTACAGGCAACGGTATTATCCCCCATATTTCAGTAAGCATGAGGAACAAAAGTTAATCCATCACATCAAAGCATCTTATGGTAAAACAGGAATCAATTATCGTCTAGGTTTGAAGCCTTAACTACTTTCTAACTGGACATATTGTAAACAGTTTACAAAAACAATGGTAACATGTATTACATGTTTTCCCCATTATATCAACTGCAAAGAATGCTATAAAACCATGACGGCTCTGCCTATCACGTGAACATGTAATTTAACTGTATATCATTTTTTGCACATCAAATCTCAAATCCACTGAAAAAAGTTATGAAACCATGATGTCTCTGCATATCACATGAACAAACAATCTTTTGTTATTAGTATAGCCTTGCAAACACATGGGCTTGCAATCCCAAAGAGCCCTAACAGAATCATGTAACAGTAGCATCTACATGAACCATTCAATTGGCTGCATAAAAAAATATACAGTAGAGTATTTTCATTAGTTTAGGTTTAGTTGTAGCATGCCAGATCTACAATGTTGGTCCTCTTTCTAATAGCTAAGTGTTTGGGACCGATGGCAATTCAAGGGTCTTGGGTAGGGGTGTAAAGAGTTCGGTCCAGATTGGAAAAACCGACCGGACCGAACTCCAGAGCTGCAGGTCTCAATCCCATAAATTATGGACTAAAAAAATTCAGTCCGGTCCCCGCATCTATAAATTTTGGACTGGACCAGACCAAACTCTTATATATATTTTAAAAATATTTTTATATAGTAATTATATAAGTTAATATGGGAGCGTCTGGGGAGGTTGGTGCTCTAAGGAAGTAAGAGGGGCTTATAGCATGGGAGTTTGGAAACTTATCCAGAATGGTTGAGATGATTTTCTTGGTAACTGTAGATTTGTGGTGGGAAGGGACACATAAATCAGGTTTTGGCATGATATTTGGTGTGGGGATGTTTCTTTGAAAAAGGCTTTCCCCTCTCTATAGGATTGCATCTTATCAAGGCTCCTTAGTGATTGATAATATGTGCAGTACTACTGATTCCATTCATTGGTCTGTGAGATTCACTAGATCTGTCCAGGACTGGGCAATGGGACACGTCACTGATTTCCACAGTGTGTTATATGCGCTGAAGCAAAGGGCAGGAGGGGAGGACAGATTACTCTGGACATGCACATAGGGAACAAGAAATTTTCAGTTCGTTCATACTACAAGACCTTGATAACTCATTCCTTCAATGCCTTCCCTTGGAAGAGCATTTGGAGGAACAATGTTCCCCTAAAGTTGCTTTCTTCGGTTGGTTGGCTTCCCATGGTAAAATACTGACTATAGACAAGTTAAGAAAGCGTGGACTCTACATAATGGATTGGTGCTTCATGTGCAAACACAACAGTGAATCAGCAGATCACCTTCTTCTTCATTGTGAAGTAGCTAAGGTATTGTAGGATGAAATCCTCTCGAGGCTTGGTATCGCATGGGCTATGCTTAGGAGGGCGATAGAATTATTGTCTTGTTGGTGAGGGATTAGGGGCAATCGCCATATCGCAGCTGTATGGAAGATGATACCTTTATGTTTAATGTGGTGCACATGGAACGAAAGAAATGACTGCTGTTTTGAGAATAGGGAACGCTCTCCGGATGGTTTTAGGGTCTTTTTCTTTGACACATTGTTGCTTTGGGCCTCTTCTATTATATTGAATGGAATGAGTCCTAACGACTTTTATGCTACTATCCGTAGCACGTAGTTTGTAATTAGGCTCTTTTTTGTATACTTCCTATGTATTCTGGCTTTGCCTATTTACGTGGATGAAAATAACCTCTTTTCAAAAAATATATATATAAGTTAATGACGAAATTTTCATCTAATTTATTATCATCGACTATATAAAATATTTTTTTAATAAGTTAGTTACGTAATCTATATTAATAATTCACTTAATTTTAATTTAGTAATTCAAATAAACTTTTTTATTAATTTCTTTGGAAAAATAAGAAGAAAAAAAATAAAAAATAATTGGGCCGGACCGGAACAGACCACCCTATGGATGTTCAGTCCGGCCCGGACCGAGGAAAATGATGGACCAAAAATTTTGGTCCCTCAGCCCCCCGGACCAGACCAATTTATACCCCTAGTCTTGGGTTCAATCTCAGTGACATTAGTTGTGGTAGTTCTGTGTTCATAGACATGCACAGCAGTCAAAATAGCTGAAGCTTGATATAGATCGGTGCAGTCAAAATAGCTGAAGCTTGATATAGATCGGGTGCCTATTCGAGGGGTTGTTAAGAGTATGCTCAACATACATTGTCGGCCCACTTTCCAATGGCCCAAGCTTCTGAGACAGAGCAATTCAACCATTCCTAAGAGATCTCGACATAATTAGGAAAAAAAGAGAAATCAAGAACATCAAAAACCACGTGTGGGTGTGAAATTTGGGTTTTAAAGAGAACGGAACAAAGCTCAACCCTCGGCACAGAGAACTCTATGGCAAACTCAAAACCACTTTTGCTTAGCCCTCGCAATTTAGATGAATCCAAAAATTTTAACTTATAAAGGTGACAAAAGGATTTGTTAGTGAGATTCTTTCTGCTCTCAAATGATTCAAATTAATCAAGACCATACACAACATTGGGAAGCCATCAGAAGATAAATTAATTAATAGTTCGAAAAAAGAAGACAACTTTAGAGTATACTACTGTTGTTAAAAAGAATAAATTTTCATGCGATGCTCATGATGCAAGAGTTTTTTGGGGGAAGAAAAGATGCAGTCCCCAATCACCACAACATTACCTTTATCAGAAACTGCTGACAAAGATGCTAAGCGACCACAAGCCGCAGCCTTGGAACCTGAAGTATGTGCATCTGCATCAGCAAGCATTATAACCCCACCAGTAAAAACACCCTGGATGAAGATACAACCATTGCCACTTTATGTGAATGTACCTAACATTTTGAGTAGGGGAAACAGAAGAATAGATGAACAATATCATACTTGACTAGAGTAAGGGGCCTTAACAGCAGACAAGGAAGCACCACGAGCTCCTGGGGCTTTAACTCTGGAAGAACCATCACCTGATAGAGTTTTCACAGCAAAAGCACCACTGCTAATATTTGATGTAGAGGGAAATAGATTAACACCCGTCAAGGATGCTTCCAACCTGAGAAATTCCACAAATTCAGAGAAAAAAAAACAAAAAACAAAACAAAACAAAAATGAAAAATTCAAAGCATCAGACAACATGAATCAGATCAACAGTAACAACAGAATTCAAGAAAATAAAGATTAACTAAAAAATCCTGAGACAGACGGAGACACAGAAACATAACCTAACGCATTTTCCAGCAAGTTTTTGTATTTCAGCAACTTTGTCATCATCTTCACATGTCACAAAGACAACCTTCTCCTGCAAATTATCGTTAGAATTTAAGGATCACGTTATAATATTTTGATTCATCTTGTAAGGAACTTGTAAGGAATTGACATTCTTAGAGAGAAGAGACTTGCTTGGCGAGCCCTAACACCAAGATGAGATAAATGAGGCAGCTCCTGCAGAAGCACAACTCCTACTATGTTACTCCCAGCCGCTGTTACCTGCCAAATATTCAAATATGAGTTTACACTTCTATATTATGTATGATAGTGAGATGATATACAACAACAAGAGCATTAGTGTTGTAGGGCATTTTTCAAACCTCCTCGTCCCCATCAGCTTTGTTGACAACAAGAATAATAGGTCCTTTAACTGATGACGGTAGTGAACCAGGTACAATGCTTTCAACCTGAAGTCAAATAACTCAATATAATACAGATGGGTCAGTCTTATAAAGTATTATAAGAAATCACAGTACAGATCAACATGACAGCTTGAGGTTACAAGCCAATGTATGTATCTTATTGGGATTCATAGTGCCAGAGGTGAAAATATATCTTAAGAACGATAACTTCATCAATTTACGTGAAGAAATAATTGGAAAGAAGTGCTGACTCAAATCCCAGAATATACATTGGCAAAGAAACTATCTGAACTACATCTTCGGACATTATCCTTTTCTGACAATTACCCAATGTTTTCAAAACCATTCCTTACCGACCAGAGAGGCTGAAATTTTTCGCACAAGTATGGGAAACCCCAAAGTTTCCTTTAACTGATGATTTCAGCCTGTACCGCAGTACCGGTGAATTCGGCCATTCCAGCATTCTGGGCGAATAATGAATTCCAGTCCAAAATAAGGCTGCATGGCATTTTTTGTAATTTGCTTATCAAATGTTGCAATCTCGTAATTTTGCCTGTCATGTATACCCTTCCTGTTGGTTTCTCTTGAATAGTTGAATCTTTTATCCAGTTGCATTCTCGATTTCCTTTTTCTCAACAGTAAGCCTAGTTATTCATTCCCTCCCTCCCTCCATCCCTCTCTCTGTTTGTTATACAGAGAAATCAAAACCTATTAAAATAGGAGGAACATCTTCAATTTTAAGCCTACTGAATTTTACAAATTTGTTATCTCCACCTGAATAGTTTCTCGGTGACTCAAGGTGAATATGTTACAGCAGAATATGTTTAATAGATTGCAATATTTACTAATAGTTGAATATAAAGTAGAATATGTTTAGTAGATTGCAAGATTTGCTAGTACACCTACGTAATGTTACAGCAGCTCATTTGTTGTATCTTGTTTGTGTAGAAATATATTGGTTTGAATTTTTCCAAACAATTGTAAATTTTAATTTATTTTTGCTGTTGCCACTTTTAAATTGTAATAAGCTTTAACTTGCTGCCTACACCAAAATCATTAGTCATTACTCATTAAATTCTAATTCTGTTTGTCTGTTGTATTTGAAATGTTCTTGGGTTTTGAGCGGTACCCTGAAACTGTACATCAGTACATACCAGCATCAAAACATCCCGTTCTAGTACCTAAACTAAAACATTCCCTGGGACAGAATTAAAAACTTTGCAATTACCCTCTTTGACTAGGCAAGTCATCACCAAAAAGCAAATAAATGCAACACTAGTGGGTTGATGGGAAAATTAAGTGCATGAGATGGAAAATGGTTTACCCTTCACCAGGGCAGTAAGTTATTCTCCACCCCTTTACATTGAAACAAACACAGCCTAACTTGGAAACAAACAACTGTTTTGGTGTTGTAAAGTAGGACCGTATTCTCACAAAGCAACATATACCAGGTTCTTCTTCATCTTGAAGATTTGGAGAGGGTTTAAGGTTCTGCCATCCCTTCAATTCTTAGTTTTTAAAGCATTGGTGCTAAAATTGAATTTCTTACCTCATATTCTTTTTTCTTTTAACAACACTAAATGATTTTGTGGGCGACTACAATTAAATTAACCTTTCTGATTTCAGCATTTTCTTTCTGTTCAATTTAAACAAAAACTCAATTACTCATCAAGAGATTTTAGCTGAAACTCAATTTTAAAATCGGTAAGAAAGGTTTCAATGTTATTTCAGTAAAGGCAATTGAGGGTACCTGGATTAATGTTCCCTGAGAAGCCCCAGGAACAAGAACATCCCAACCCTGAGAACCGAGTGTGCTTCTAACAGCTTTTAAAAGAAGGGTACAGAGTTTTGAAACCTGAAAAATTACACTACAAACAACATTGCAATTAAAAAAGTCAGATAACAATGCTGCTAAGATAACTAATTGTTCAACAGTAGATATCAACAAACTGTACTAGGCTACAGTGTATTTCAAAAATCTTTAAAGAAATATTAATCGTACCCAGCACGGATCTCAGCTTCAGTATATGTCCTTACACTGTTCTCAGGGATTCCAAAAGCTTTTCCTAGTGTCTGCAAGTGCATGAAATAATTTTATGAACTCCAGGGCACTTTATTTTGATGTTTGGAAGCTTAGATATGCAAAGACTGGTCAGTTCTTACTAATTCAAATGCCATTCAAGTATATCTAAATCTCAAGAGGGATTTTATTCACAAAAATGTAAGGAGCTACCGTCTATCATGAAACACTAAAATTTTACTCATGCAACTCATAATTGTACTGCAAACAAGAAAATCATCTTGACTAAGTCATCATTTCAAGTAGACTTCTTAATGGAGTACAAGATTTAATAAAACAGTACCTATGTCAGCCTAAAGGAAAAAAACAGCATTTTCTTTAAAAAATAATTCTTACCTGGACTTTTTGAGGGAATATTTCAAGAAATGCTTCAGTATATTCTTCAGTTAGCCTCCTTGCTCTATCAAGAGTAGCCTTAAGCCTTAATGTCCATATCGTTTTTCCATCTTCATCTCCTTCATTATTTATTTAAAACAACAAATAAGTACTGGGATTACGAATTTTACACAAGAATACTACTTTGGCCAGATGATCAATTAAAGAACATATGGACAAAAAAAAAAAAAAAAAAAGATGATGACATTACCTTCCCTTTCAGAGAGTCCTCTCTCTTGCCAGGCAAGGAGTTCATTTTCAATAGCAGCAGATTCTTCTGGCTTCCAACCAGATAACCATAGCTGATGAATGCCAACAATAAGCACCCCAAGAGGACCATTCCAAGGGTTTATATTCATTGATTCCACACTCTTTGTTAGCCAATGAGCCCCTCCCACAGCTTCAAGCTCGTTGAGGAATCTATTAAAATAGATAAGTGTTAGCAAGGCATTTAACCACAGGAAGTGCTGCATAACAAAGGCGAGATAATGAATTTTTAATAGCTATTTAAGATGATTTCAACAAAGGGTTGTAATTTTTTTTTTTTTTTTTATAAGTACAAAGGGTTGTAATTACTACCACAATCAGTGCATTCTTTTTACAGCTTAAACATAGGATGCCATGTATTTGTAAAGTTGACAGGTGTCCAACAAGCCAATGGGTCAGAGGAAAAAGTGTATTTCAGATCTATATGAATAATCCACAAAAATTTTTAAGAATGTGCTTGTTATCTCCATTAATTGAGAACAATAAATAATTAGCACATCCAGATGTGTACCTGCTTAAAAGAACAAATGAATAATCCTCAAGCCCAATCTCACATAGTCGCCACTGCTCTCACAAAAGAAAGGGAGATAAAAAGAAATTCCAATTTAGCTTCAAGTTTCATTTCAAAGTTCACACCAAATAAGTACCAAAAGTAATTTCACCTTTTGACGCATGGCAATTGCAGTGTCCGGGGCATCATTTCTGAGGCCACTTTCAAGACCCTTTGCAATTTTTTCTCTGAGAGCATTCAAAGATTGGATTGCTTTGAATAATAGATCCGTGCCTATGTTTTCTGAAACAATACTTGATCCCTCAACAGCATCCAATTTCTGGAAATTTCCAAGTCATCGCCACTTATGATCATATATCACAACTAAAATGATTAACACTACACAACATGGATGAATCAATATAAAAGTAGCTCAAGGATGAAGTACAATAACAGGAGGATGAGGTGTTTGGAAACATTACTAGCGTGGTACTATTATACAGTGTAGAAAAACAAAACGTTGTGCTTGCTATAGTTACCACACACTGGTCACACATTTTCTTTGAAGTTTTTTGGTTCAGAAGTCATACCTTTGCCAAATATTAAATCCAAATTCTAACCTACATACTATTTAAGCAGACAGAATAACTTTTATTTGATCCTTTCTCTCCTGTTGATTTGTCTCTGGAAACGCATCAACACACACATCATTTTAGGGCTAGTCTTAGAGTTCCCATTGTTGTAATACCACGTTGGACACTAAATTAACAATTCAATAGCAAGTTTTATCCTCAGAACTTTGACTAACCTCTATGGTCAAGACAAATTTTGTATATTGAGAAGTGAATAACCATTCATCGTAATGCTTGGCTCAAATTAAATGGTTATATAACCTTATCACACAAATGCCTACATAGATCATTGAATATAGTATATTATTCTCAAAATTCCTCTTACACAAGTATCATACTTAAGTTTGGAGAATGGCACACATCTGAAAATCCAATAATGTTATTGAGTTTATAATCAAGGTGTATTGGGTAATAATTTGATATTGTGCTTTGAGATGACACCTATAGATTGGAGATTTAAGAAGATTGGAAAATGAAGACTACCTTTTTACACTCCAAAAACGAAGTCAAAGCAGAACGGCCACTCTCATCCATTGATTCACTGATAGATTCTAGTTGCTCAGCAAGGCTGTAAAAGAACACAATCACAAATGAATCTCTAATTAAACCATTTGGATGTTGCACTTTCAAGTAAGCACAAACTTACATTGGATAACTATAAAGTCAACTTTTGAACTTAAACTTGGAAATTGGGAAGAAATCATATAAGGCATACATAACTATACCAGACATACACATAACTGTGCATGGGATGCAGAACTCATTTTTTAAATTATTACATGATAAGTTTTTGGCGGTCTATAAAATGTTAAATTGAACTTTAAAAAAAAAAATTTATAAGAAAAAATTGAACTTTAAAATTACTAACTATTGATGGTATAGAATGGGTCATACAATGAAGGAAATTGAAGAGGGAAGAGAGATTGGTGGGGGTGTTTTTTTTGTGGGTGGGCAGTGAGACTACAGCAACATTAAACTTTGACTTTGATCTAGTCCTCAGTCAACTTATTAGAAAACTGCTTTGCGAGATCCACAAAAAAAAAAAAAAAAAAAAAAAAAAAGGCACTCTCATAATGCAACCAAGATAACACACTTTTAAGATTATAATTAATTTTGGAAAAATAACACTTTTTATCCTGCAGCTACCATCACTTTTGTAATAAGCAACCTAAAACCCCTAGAGGTTGGCTCAAGTGGTAAAGGCCTTGGGCTTGAAGGTATGCTCCCCTTAAGTCTAAGATTCAAATCCCCTTGGGTACAAGCAATCTCTAGGGGCCATCGGACTAGGGGATTTTCTCCTTAAATTACCCGAGGTGCACTTGCAGGAAACTCCTTACCGGTGACCTATGCACCCCCAAGATTAGTCGAGACGTTGTTCCTGAACACCCGGTGCCAATAAATAAAAAAACACCATCAACTACAAGACTAGGACCTCATTTGGTTACACAGTTCAAATGAGATGAGATGAGATATTTTGTTAAAAGTTGAATAAAATATTGTTATAATATAATTTTTTAATATTAGTTTTGTTTTAGAATTTGAAAAAATTGAATTGTTTATTATATTTTGCGTGGAAATTGTGAAAGTTGTAATGATTATATGAAATGAGATGAGATAATTTGGATTTGGGTATCCACCAATAAGCACCCTAATGTACCAAAATACAAAATTATGGCAATCTATACACTTGATTAAGATCTAATTATTAAGATTGCATCACATCCTATTTTATAACAGCAAATGTTAACCAAATGTGAAAATTACCAAATTGTGAATTTGCAACGTCAATTTCAAATTTTGGTAGTTTACAATAAAAATTGAAAAATTAGTTCAAGGCTTCAAATTGTACTTTCCATAATAATTTTAGACGTACAGAATGTATTCAACAAGGGAACGTGAAATGTAGACCGTAAAGAAACATTAACATTATCTAACATAATAATAAATGTAGACAATTTAAGATGCCAAAAAGAGATGATGGTGAGTTATGCATAATGTAATAAGATCCAAATCACCAATTATCCCATAAGTTTAAACAAATGAAATATTTTAATTATGCCGATGAAATGGATTCAATCATTTAGTTAACGTTTTAACACTATCCCTAATGTTTGGACACAATGAGGCTCGGCACATGAAATATTTAACCAAAATGCTGGATGAAGAGTACAGCCAAGATTTGAATTCAAGCTGGATGAACAGTACAGCCAAGATTTGAATTCAGGACTACCACTATGATACTATGTCAAAAGCAAGTATTATCAATAAGGGGAGAGATGCCCCTCTACCACAAATGACCATATATGTATACAATGTAGGAAAACATTTCACCGGACTTGTATATATTTATAAAGTATACATTGTTACATAATGCCACCCAACACTCCTAATCCTAATCCAAAAGGATAATGTCCAATGTTTTTACACGAATGTCTATATACCAGCATAATCCTAAGCATCAAAACTTCTTCGCCTGAGCAAGTTTTTAGAAGGGACAAGCAACGCTAGCAAAAGTAATGCACAAACACACAGAACAATGCTAGAAGACATAGCAGACGCTATTCATGAATCAAGGATTAAATTTTGGTAAAGATTATACCAAAAGAAGCAGCAAAATCAACTATATATTGTAAGAAGTGGTGGAAAGCTATACAATGAACATTTATCTTTATATCAAACCTTCCAGCATTGAAAAAATCTTTGAGTTCATGATGAAAAATTTTGAACTGCTCCACAAACGCTTCACTATATTCTCCAGGATTTTTGGTAATTCTTGCAAGCATAGCTTCTGTAGCAACTAAATCTTCTGGTCCAGCATTCCGATGAAGCTTGTTTTGTATTGTATGCTTAATTTCTTGCTGGAATGCAATGAATTACATAATAATTAACACATCATCTGATTATTATGCAAATCAATTCGAGCTCTACAGGATATAACCTTAAGGTCATGAGGAATATCACCCCGATGGGCAATATCTCTAATACGAGTTAGAGGAACAGATGCAGTAAATTCTGCCTTAAAAGAAGGCAGACATGGATGGATCTTGCGGATGACAAGTACTTCCTGAACAACAAAAGAAAATTAATTATATGAGACACAAAAGAAGCATACACATAGAAGAAAGAAATGCATGTGAGACTATATGTACACTAGAGTCGAAATATTTATTCTCCAATTCATTTTGCAGTTTGGTCATTTCCGTACGGAACATAGACAATTTCACAACATCAATTGATAATCAGGCAACTATGCAAAGGTAATTATTCTTTCGTCCACTTTTTCCTTTTCACCTTTGTAATTAAACTGAACTCGAAGATACTTTGGGCCTATCTTACATCAGTTAATTCTAACTAATGGAAACCAAAACCAATGAAGTCAAACTAATGAAGTCCTATCGCAGAGCTAAAAGACCAGAGGTATAAGAAGTCGGTGGGGTGGGATCTTAGGTTTTATTCTTGTTACTGACAAACCTGAAAGGTGAACAAATAAATAAAATAAATCAGGAACTTAATGATTCCCGGAAACCAGCATTGAGACCACACCATTCTCTCTTTTTCTTTTTTTTTTTTTTTTTTTTTTTGGTAAGTAAGACCACACCATTCTCTAAAAAGGAGATATGAAGCAATGGTCACAGTCACATTCCTAAAGTGTTAACTGATGCAATGCCAGTTTGGCCCAGATTTGATTTTCCCTGTTCAGAGCACTTGTACCTCTAGGCTCCAAGATTAACATGTGAAACAAGAATTGGAAAGCTTCCTAAGTAAGTATACATCGTATGCTTATTATTGTAGAACCCGAGCTGGGATGGCACTTGCAGTTTTTTTTCAATGCAGGCTTTTCTGTTTTCTACCCTCTTATTAGAACTCTCAATTTAAAGTACAATATTTAAGTCTTTCCTTTCCCGTCTCACAAGTTAATTGATATATCATAAGATATTAAACTACAAAGATAAATGATCAGTCAAAATCCATTACAAACAAAATGGTAGACAACCTGAGGTGAAGTATCTTTCCTACAAGATATCCGTTCCAATTCACGGAATATAAGCCTGGAAATCTCAGCATGCCTGTTTGGCCGGTGATGACCCCCACCTTCAAAGCAAGGAATTTGCCCTGTGTTTATCCACTGCATAAGAAAAATATATGAAAATGGGTTGCAAGAATCAACTTGAAGACAGAAGCAGGAAATAAAAAAAAAAAAAGGCATCAAAGAAAACCTTCAAATATATGGCTGGATAAATGAGAGCCTCCAACCGGTCCCCAGTTTGTAAGCCTTCAACTAATAGCTCACGTACAACTTCAAGCTTCATCAATAAAGGGAAAATAAATATAAATAGGGATTATTTCATCAAGTTAAGCAATGAACTGTGAGTTAAAATACTACTTCCATTCCATAATGAGAAGAGAGAGATCTTAGATGAAATGATAACACCCACTCTTGATGGTTTTCTTCATTCTCACGATTACCCTTATTATATGAGTGACAGCTGAATAGTGTGCACCATTTTTCTTCTTGTTGTTTATATAATGAATGACAACATGGGACTACTCCTATTTCCCTATATGTATCAATAAAAGTTCTTTTACTTTTAAAAAAATAATGAAGGGACATGCAAAAAATATTAACTAATTCATAGAAATTGAGCTACAGATACTCATTTCAGCATACACCCAAAAAAAAAAAAAAAAAAAAAAAAAAACACCTTTCACCATGACAATAGTAAAAAGGCAAGCTTGTGAGCTCTCATGTCAATCTAGATCCAGTACAGTTTCCAAATAACCATTAAATTTCTTTGGAGAATTTTGTTATATATAGCAGAAGAAAGAAGAATCTAGGTAAATAACTATGGTAGACAAGGAAAAATAATATGCAAGAGAACTATTATACATCTAAGCAACAGCCATATATGAAAAAGAAAAGCATACAAACATTATGCATTAACTACTAGCCTTCAAGCTCAATAGATGCGACATTGCAACCAGTCAAAGAACATTGCTGGGCCGGTTTCAGAAAGATTCCGTAATATTAAACAAAACAAAAAAAAAAAAAAACAGCATCAGCCCGTGGTAGCACTAGAGTGGAAGTGCATGTAGCTTGACAAGAACTCAGAATGCATTTACAAGACTAGGTTTAACAGACTACGAAGAATAATCTTCTAACAGCAGGGACACATTCACCACACATTTCCCCTTACAAGTCACCATACAAATCACCATACTGCTGTCTCTCCCATGGTTTGCACCTTTGTTGATTTTCCCTGGCATTTATTGAGTAATGATACACACATGACACATTTTCACAATACATTCCACAACAATGTTATAAGATGAGGGTATTTTTGTAAAATAATTTTATTTTTATAAGGTGTTTTACAAAAATATCCTTCATTTAACACGATTGTTGTGAAATATGTTGTGGAAAATGTTGTGTAAATCATTTTCCTTTAATATTGATCAACTCAGCATCTCCGATTTCATATTCTTTTAAATGAATTTTAAGACTTTCAAAATAATCACTGGCTCCTGAGATGTCAGGAAAAAAAAAAAAATATATACTTGGTTGCCACTTGTAGTTTTTTGCAGTTGTAAGCTTGTCGTAGGACCTACAGAGGCCTAGCTTGACATTGCCCATCAGAGTGCATACAAGTTCAGTAAACTATATTGACGGTAAGCCGCTAAGGGATGTGTTGGGCTTATAGTCCAAAAGCTTTAGTAACAACATATAAAATGCAATAGGATTGGAATATAAATGCCATGCACACCATAGATGGGCATCGGCCAGCTAGATTTTGAGATTCAAATGACAACAGCAGCAGCAGAAATAATAATATTATAAAAAATACAAAATCTGCACCGGAACAAATGCAATGAATGCCAAAATTGAGCAACAACAGCAACAAATAATAATCACAAAGATTACCATAACCAGGTACTTGTTTGTCAACATTTTTTCTTTTTCTTTTTTTTATAAGTGGTTTTGCCCAGTCAACGTTGATAGGGCATCAAAATACATATTTTAATCAAACTATTTGAAAAAAAAAATAGCAATATGAACAATATGAATTTGTTGTTTCTTTTGACTACACGAGAAAATTATGTGCTTTCTTGCCTATATACATAATACGAGTCCATCCATGAATAAGTAAAGATATCAAACATTTGGTTTTACTAATTCATGCATGAAGAGTCAAGACTGTCGTCTTTATGGTTTGTATGTCCATATAAACAGTTAAGATGAATAAACAATTAGCCAAAATGCATATATAGAAATTGATACTGGCTAGTTATACAAGTACTCTACTGATGTCAAGCTAAGCTCCAAATGACAAAACACACGCACATTCAAAAGAATGGATCATGCTACAGTTTAAAATATTAATAAGCTGAATGGAAAAATACAATGGTCTCCATTCAGCTACTCCATTCACCTAATTATTAATATCAGAGTAGGAAGACCGATTATTTCTAGCAGTACCTTTCTCCACCAGTTCCTTGCACTTCGATCACCTTCAACTAACTTCAGAGCCAATCCTGTAAGACCGGAAGTGTCCCATTTCGTTTCAGATTCCCGGTTTCTATGCTCATTCGAGCGCATGAAAGAGACAGCCTTCCCCTGCCATTGCCCAACAAAAGGACTCGTGCCGACCTCCTTTTGAGAAGCAACATCAGTAACCACGGACCCATTGTCACCCAAATCATCATGCTCCTCATGTTCCCCCAAGCCCAGAGGGAATAAATTCACGGCTTCCCCTGTTGCATTCCATTTACAAACCATCCCATAACTCCCTCCCTTGGGCAGCTTCAAGATCCTGTTATTCCCACCTTCCCATAACGTGCTCTTGTCCTTGCTCACAATCACAAACTTATACTCAACAGACTCTCCCCCTTTCAGTTCCAACTCACATACCCATCCACTCTCAGTCCAATTCATACCAATACTCTTCTTCCATGATCCCAATTCTTTTATTGATCCCAAAATCACAACATGCTCACCGAATTTAACTTGGTGATCCAGTCGAACATTAAGCCGCACCTTCCCCTGTCGCGACTTAGATTTCATCTTCTCGTCCCTCTTCTCCTCCTCTCTGCCAAAAAGCAAGCTTATCATCCCTTGTATTAAACCCGACCTCTAAACTTTATAAGTAGTACATGTTCCACCGTCTCACTGGCATCACAGGGTTCCGTTGCGTTTTATATACGTTAGAAGGCAGAAGTCAATAGAAACGAATGGGCAGAGAAGTTACAGAAAATGGAAGCTATATCACAAGTTACCTTCAAAAAGTAGAAGGTATCGAGTGACCACAAGGAAAAGAACAAGTAAACTTGAATCGTAGCGAAAGAATGGCGTTCCAAGACTTAAGTATTTATTCCATTAGCTTCCACTTTTCTCTAGAATCCCATTCGAGATATGAATTCCACCTTAAAACGACATTTAAAACACAATGAAGTGACGTCCATGTCCATGAGACTTGCAAAACACGACAACGCACTCGCTCCGCTCGGTTACTGAGGAAAGGCAGCCAAATAAACGAAAGAAAACACAGCCGCCCGCAATTTGGAAAACTACTTTTATGTTCGAAATAAGCATCATGAAAGTTAAAAATCCCAATTTTCTCGTTTTCTTTCGTCAGTTTTCCCCAGCAACCAAACAGATGCTATGAAACACTGAAAATTTGCAGATATTTAGGAAAAAGAAGAATAAAAGAAAATGAAGTAAAACTGAAAGGCAGACCTCGTTTGAGTAGAAGAAACGGCACGGACAATCCGATAAGAGCTTTTAGAAAGCTCATTAGTCGAGGATAGATCGTGAAGAGGAAGAGAAATCCTGGAACCGAAGAAAGAGATATTCGGAAGATTACGAAGGAAGTGGAATTGGTTGCGAGAAAGATCACTTCTGCGCGAACGGGAAGAAGAGGAAGCAAGAGAGAGTCGCAATGGCGGGCAAAGAGAATCCATGAAAGAAAGGAGTCGGATCGATCGTCCGTGTAGCTTGCAAGGGTACCTGAAGAGGGAGAGAGTAGAGAGGAAACAAGGGAAGTGGGTCACCCTCGATATAATATGCAACGGTTTTATCTTTGCCACGTGTAAGCAGGATATCTCGCATATCCTCACGATCAAGGGATCTAGACGAATAAACTTTTATTTTTTATTTTTTTCCAAGTGAGATAATAAAATATCTTTTTTTACTGTACGATAAAATATCGTTTTTTCGTACAAATATCATTCAATTAAATTTTAAATAATTCTATTTATCAACCTCAATCATTAATAGAGTATCAAATCATATTAATAGGTAATATTTATATCATGTCAAATCATATATATTATACTATATAACTCAACTATAACTCAATTTATTAAATTTATCGTGTTAAAATCTCAAACTTAAATACAACTCATTAACATAACGGGCATGTGTCAATCCGTTTTAACTAATTAATGAATATTACGAAATTGGTTAACACGATACAATATGACTCGTTACAAACTGTTTATAGGTTGAATAAGTCTGAAATTAACATGTTTGATCTAATTAAATTTAGCATAATTTTGTATAAATTTTAAAATCACAATATTTATAAAAATTATAAAACTAACTACAAGTCCAAAATTACAATTTAAATAATAAAAATATTGAAATTAAAATTCTAACAATTTTACTTTTAGGTAAAATGGTATAATTGTAATTTTAATTTTCTTAACAGGTCAAAACGAGTTGATCCGTTATTAACCCGTTAAGTAATCGTGTCTTAACAGGTCAACTCGTTTTGACTTGAACCCATTAAGACTAAATTATAATCCGCTATTATCATATTTTGTTCGTATTAACGGGTCGTATAACATATTATCACCCCTAATCATTACATATTATATTTATTTTAATTTTTTTTATTTTTCTATAACAAATATATGATGTATGAATACTAAATAAAATAACTTAATGATCAGTTTAATAAATATAAAATAAAATAATAAATAATAAAAATAAAAAATAATTTTAAAATGTATGGTATTAAATGATACTAGCATACCTCTTAAACTTCACGTGAAATTACATTAAAGATTCAACCAAAAGATATTGGGCACTCAAATTTGGTTAATGATACCCCCACGTGGCACGTACAAGAGCGAATTGATACTTGAGGATAGGATTTATGGCATTACAATGCGCAAAGGATTCCTAATATAGTAGACAATTTCAATGTTAATAGTTTGTAAATAAATAGCAATGTAATACCAAATAGGTAAATAATAATAATACTAATATAATATAATGAATAATATTATACATCACATTTTCTTCTAATTTTTATTTTATTATATAAGTTATGGCAGATCTATCACCATCCGATAAATGATTATCAAAAAATAATAAATGTCTCACGTCTTACATAATGAAATGAAAATAAGATGGTAGCTGGTATATAGAATTTTATTAATATAATATACTTGCAAGAATGGATCTAATACGGAAACTTATACAAGGACATTGTGAAATAGTAATTATAAAGACATAAAAATGGAAAACATGTTTATTTCAAAGATAATACTTATAAGAAGATTAATTTTTTTAGGCTACATGTAGTAGAAGTAATGAGAAAGATATTACAAAAGATAAGAATGGGAGTAAGAAATAATTTTGGAAGAGAATTTAGTAATGCTTTCTTCAATGATGCCTTCCTTCTTCATCGTTCTTTGTTTTATATATATATGCCTTACTTATTTACCGTTCCTCCTTTCATAGATGCGTTGCTTCTTCACCGTTGCTCCTTTTATAGGCAGCATGGTGGTGCTCTTCATGATCGGTGCCAAAAGAATTTTGTCTTGTCGCGTTAGCAAAAATAATTAAAGGTGTACGTAATGTGATAATTGTTGTCAAAAGCTCATTTGTCCTTATGTATTGGTAGAAAGAGTAAAATGTGTATAGTAACATAATAATTGTCAATGAAGATGGTGTTTTAGGTATAATGCATCGGTTGGCAAATAATGAATAATTGTACCAAAAGTACTTACATAAACATCATTCTTTAAGGTTTAGAAAGTAAGATTTGGATCATAATCTAAAACGAGTTCCAAGTCAAATGGGTCTAGGCATATGAAGTAATTGTGTTTGTTGAAAATGAGAGGCTTGTTGGATCGGAGAGGCCTATTGAGCTGGGGACTATTGGTTCTACTAAGAATACTTTGTTGAAGAACTTGTACTAATTTCTTCAACTCATTTTTGCTTGTTTTTGAATTTATCTGATCTTAAAAGCTGCTATATTGGACTAGAATTTCATAAGTTTTGGTAACTTCAGAGAATATTGTGAGGATTGTGCCCTTCAAAGGAAGGAGCTCCCACTATATGAGCTAGTTGAGACTGCGTAAAGGATTTGCAAATCTCATGAGCAAAGGAAAGCCCAAGCGGATAGTCAAGACGACCAAAACCTCTAGCGAGCAAGCCTGAGGTAAGCACCACTATGTGTAGGCAAAGGTTCAAGGAAAGATAAGAGTAAGGAAAGGCTTAGGTGGGATTAGATTGGTTAATGTGTCATTTAGACAAGTAAGAGTGTAGGCGAGCAATGGTAGATAAGTAATACAGCATTTCATGTGAACAAAGACATAGTAGAGCAAAGAATAGGCAAGTGTAATATAGTACGGGCAAAAAGGAATCCAACAGGCAAGCAATGTGTAGCATGAATGCATTTCAGGACGAACAACAGACACTATAATGCAAGGTTAGTCAAGCACCCAAAGAACTAGAGTACCCAAAAACAGCATGGGAGTTTGCAAAAACTATGTCTAAACTAGAAGCCCTCACCATGCCATCGAAAAGACATCGTCATAAAAGAGTCACGAATTTACTATTCACCCAACCATGAGCAATGACTTTAACGCCACCACTTGGATAACATTCACGCATGCCAATCTGGGAAGTCAACCTCGTTAGAGGGCTTTGTCATTTATTGGTCGAGCTTCTGAACTCAGGAGAGCTAATCATTTCATAAGTCTATCACCATCCTAATTTGGTGTACACTTTGACCGCTAAGGAACCACCAATCAACAGACCAATCCCACGACTCGTTACCAAAAAACCCATGAGAGATTTCTCTACCTTTTTATTCTCCCCACCAGACGTCACCTTCACAAACTCTCTCTCTCTCTCTCTCTCTCTCTCTCTCTCTCTCTCTCTCTCTCTCTAGATTGGAACTCGAGCATGCATATGGACAATAGAAGGGGTGATTGGGATTCTGACATCTCAATGACGACTAGGCTTAGAAGAGGTTTATACTAAATAGGTAAGTATTCGTCGTACCGATACTCATAAAATGAATGAATGATAGTGTAGTATTCAAGCCTATGCGTATGTTAAGAGGAATCCTCATTACCTAGAAATCCCTCGTATTCTTTGTCTCTCTGATTTGCATCCAATCCTACTCACGTGCTATTCATGTAAAGATTTGCTATGTGTTTTCATAATTTTCTACGAGAAATCTTTTTATTTGGATTTCCTCCTAAATGTTATATTTGATATTTGTTAATGCTTTACAAGAAGGAAGTATACTATTTTGTTAGTTAAAGGTACTTGTGAGTGCATTTGTGTGTGTGTCTCACAATCCCAAGTCAAGATAGGGCATTATTTCGATGGAGCTTTCCTAGTCACGTAGGTACATGATGGAGTAAAATCTCCTAGGTCAGCACCAGGCATCGATAGGCTCAAATGGGATAGTAACACTCTCGTACTATAATCGTTACCTTTTGCTAGTGGAGGCTAGAGAATGTTGTAGTCAAGGATAGGGATGCGAAGTCAAGTGTTGCTTATTACAAAGTCCCATGCCCAGCCATTACCCATAGTTTGACAAAAAGAGTCATGGTATGTGCATGGTAGTATAAGGGAGACCATGACACATATGTTTAAAAAAAAAAAAAAAGTGTGCTTAAATGATGGATGAGTAAAATGGCCTTGGGTCCTCAGTGATATTTGTGGTTAAATGGAGAACTGGGGGTTCTCAAATTTATAGAACTTTGAGATTGTATTTGAAGCTAGGAATATTCAAATGACTTTACTACATTAAAACTATATTACTTAAGATTGCTTTGAGATTTTATGATGATATTAAATTCAATACTTGAATTTTTAAGACTTACAAGTTATTAAAATTATTGCTTGGTTTTCTAGCCTTATTGGAATTTAAAAGTATACCTGTGAAATTTCCTTATGCTGCTCGGGGTGTTGCTTTCCTTGACGTAAGTATACTAGATGCTTGTTTCCTTTCATTGGTAAGTAGGTCTCATTGCCCGAAGCCCCTTAGGTATCATTTTCAAGCATATCTTATTGTTATCTCATATTTTATAATAAAAAATTCTATTAAGAAGCCCCATTTAGTAGCATGAAATGCACACCCTTCACATCAATGGCTGACCTTCATAGAAAAGTGACAAAACAAACACTTTCAGTTTCCATAGACTCACCCAAAAGGAAAAAAAGAACACGAGAGGAAGAAAATCATGCAAAGAAGAAAGAATCACCCAATTGTGGGATGCGGCGAATCATGCAAAGATGAATCATTTGCCGATGGAAGTGTCACTCAGTTGTGGGACGTGACAGATCACACAAAGAAGAACACTCATCGATGAAAGTGTCACCCAGTCCTGGGATGTGATGGACTGATTACAATTTTTCCTTCCTCCCTTCCTCTTTTAGTTTTATTTCATTGGGTTCAAGAGCTTCATCTTCTTGTTCATAATTCTCGTATTTTATGAACATTAATGAGATCGAGAACCCAAGTCTTTGTTTGTGAATAGTTAGGGTTTTAGACAATGATGCGGTTTTTTTTTTTTTCCCCATTGATGAGATTGTATTTGTGATTTTGTTGCCCAGTGATGAGAACCAAACTTTGTTGATTTGTGATGCGATCATGGATGGCTTTTCAAATTGCTAGAACATCTTAAATGATACTGTCTTAACATTCAAATAGTGTGTACATGATTATCAATGTTCTTTCTTAGTTTTATATTTCAAACTACCAAACAGAGTAGATTGGCAATGGACTAATGATTGCTTAACATGTTTGGAACTGTTGTTTCAAGATTTAGTTTATTAGCATTTACAATGTTATTCTCAGCAACATGTTTATTGACTTTTCATAAGTATATGATGCATTTAAAAGGGAATTCTTTTTTCTAATTATGGCACAAAAATTTTTTCAAGCAAATAGAATTTGTGTGACCAATCAACTATTGTAGTAAGCCACTTTATAGGTTAGTTTTGAGCTTTAATATCTATGTTGTCTTTGTAAAGAAAGTTTTTAAGCATTGAGGTTGGTAATTTATAGTTTGAGATATCATTTGAGATGAGTTCCCTTGGATATTTAGCATTGTTGGATTTATCAAATAGAAAACTAACACTTAAGAGAAAGCCTCAAGTCTTCAAGTAGTTCATGAACATGCAAAACTTATAAGAGGCAGTTTTGATGAGATATGTCCAATACATTGCCATTGGCTGGTTGAAGTAGAGTGGAGCACAGTTAGAATCTTGTTGAAGGGAGAAATCTTCCAAGTTAGTGTTTGGCATTTGTGAGTCATCATTTGTGAGGAAGAAAAATATAAAAGCTGTTAAAATTGAATTTTCATTTAGTATTGTCACGAGGCAGCTTATTATGCCTTTTAGAACTAGATTGGTAATTCTTTTATGATATACATGCAAAGATTCAGTGATTGTTAATTATGGAATCTTCACTGCAACATGGTATAATTGATTTTTCGTGGTTGGAACCACCCTACATTGGTGCAGTTGAGAGCACCACTCCAAATATCGCACAAAAAAAAAAAAAAAATTCAGTTTAACAATGATTTACTTGCCTAAAATATAACATAGTAATTAACACAATTCAATATATAATAAGTTGGGTATATTGATATTTAATTATATATACCCATTACACAAGCTTTTGACTGTTAAACGCAATTCTTGGATGGGTATTAGGGGTTGGAGGAACATATGGAGGTTCTAGCCCAACAAATAGTGGAACAGATAGTCTTGACATGTCATCATAAGCCTAGATAAAAAGCAAAAGCATTAATTAGTTTCAATTCACCAACAATAACAAGAACAAGGTTGACCAAAAAATCTATAAACAAAGCTATCACCTTCATAGAGTTTGAACAATCCATCTAGGATATCTTTGACCAGTTGTTATAACCCTGAGCCATATCTTCCTCTTTGTCCATTGAGCTATTCGACAAAAAAATAGCATACACTATTATCGTCATATATTTTATACAATTGGAGAACTAATAAGAAATTAAGTAAAATAATTATCAAGTATAAATTGTGTTCAACTTCAACTAAACTATTTTTGTTTAAAAATCCAGCCAAAATAAGGACAAGAAAAAAGAGAAGAGGGTGGCTATTCACTTCAAAGTACTTAAACAATAAGTATGTGGAGCCCCATTTTTCAAGTATTTAACTAATAATTGGTTGGTAGTGCGTGTGGTGCATTTTTCTTTCAGACCTTAAGGAAGAAACATCATTTCCCATGAGCTTGTATTTTGGCTCTTCAATGGTGGAGTTGGTAACATGGTATCTACAATCTACCAATTACCTCGATCACACACTCTCCAAGATAAAAAGTAGAAGCCATGAAGGAGTAAGAAAAAATTGTTATTCTAGTCATTTTACTTATCTTACCAATGAAAATTTCAAAATCCACACTTTTGGTGGAAAAATCCAAATAGCACTTTTTATGGAAAAATCATTTCCCTTCAGATCTAGCATTACACAGATCAGGAAAAGAGAGAGAGAGAGAGAGAGAGAGAGAGAGAGAGAGAGAGAGAGAGAGAGAGAGAGAGAGAGAGAGGGGGTGATTACCTAAATACGCTTTACTAAGCAATGGAGGAATGCACTCTATTTGCAGAAAGGAAGAAGAGTGAACGAGGGCTTTTGGGAGAAGAAAGGATTTTGGGGGGTTTCTGTACATAAAACAAGGGTTGTTTTGGTACAAAAATTTTCAATACATACATATATATATATATTAATCCAAGTCAGCTATTTCGTGCGGTGTGCTCTACTTAAGAGGCTTCTTTGTAGCACCACTATTTTATAATTATCTGTATGGTCTTTTACTTACTAAGATTTCTCTAATTTGCATTATGCTAGTCCCACTACGATTTTTCCCTTCAAAAGTATAGATTTTATTGTAGATGTAGGTGATTAGGACAAGTATGAGTAAGGAGAACCGACCTAACCCAAGGAGTAGGATGGGGGCCTATCCCCGTTTAAGAATTTGATTTATTGCAATATTATGATATTATTTCAAATTGGTGATAAACAAATTTTTCGGTTTGTAAATTTTATTAACGTGGTGATTGACAACTTAGAGATAACATTTTGAGTGACTTAAGTATATTTTCCTACTATTCATTATTTCTAGTTTCTTTCTAGAATTTTAAATCCTTTCCATTGTGAGTATTTTTAAGCATATATGAGAAGCATACAAACACACAATGTTCCATGAAACGTAAGGGGTGTTGCCCATATGGTGTGATCTCAATGTCGCAACTACCCGCCAAATCCCAAGTGGTGGCTGGGGGCGTTACAAATATCTTAACAACAGAATCATAATTATACTTTCCCACCATTTTGCCAAGACTTCGAGAGTAAGTACTACATGGCCTTGCAAGAAGAATGTGGGGCAATGACATACTCCTATGTCATAATCTAATTTAATTTGGAGACCCTTGACACAAATAGACGCACTATGAATTCTATACAAATTACTTCTCAATATAATTTCTTTCAAATTCATTAAAATCTCATGTACTGATTCTTGAATACCAACCATGGTCGACTATTCATGTGGTATTTTCTCAGATTTTGCGAGTGTGATACATGTTCCTTCTATTTCTCCAAGAAGAGCTCTTCGCATCGCAATGCCTATTGTATCAGCTTGACTTTTCATAAGTGGAGACAAAATAAAGTATCCATAATATAGGCACTTACTATCTACTCTTGATTCAACACACTTCCATTGTAGTGTCCGAGTCGATACTATTACTTTCTCTCGAACAATAGTAATATTATTCTTTGTTCAAATCATTAAATTATTTATTTCTCTTGAAATGTTTTGTTTATTTTTACACACGTCTTTTTTTAGGGGCCTACATCCATTATGTGGCATAGGGGTTATATCTCATATGAAACTTAATATTATACCACTTCTACGAATTGCTTTTAATGCCGCATCTCTTCCGAGACCAAGGCCTTTTATCATGACTTCTACTTGTTACATACCTTGATCTACTACTGTCCAAATAGCATTTCCTACTGCTATTTGTGTGACAAACCTGTGTCAACAAAAAATTCGAAATGACGCTTGCCTATTGAAGAATGAGTTGGCAACTCATAGGTAGTGGCTTGGTTAAGGGAACCCACTAGAGCCGTAGCGAAAGCGAGTCTTCATAGGGCAATTGTCACTACTTATGGATCTAAACCTGGGTGATCTATCCATAAACATGATAAAGGTTGGGTGAAACTAAGTGGAGGTCCGAACAGACTGATGTTGAAGAATCAGTTTATGAGTTGTGGTTAGGGGTGAAATGCCACTCCAGAGCTAGCTAGTTGTCCCCAAAATACGTTGAGGCACAACAGTTGACTAGACATCTAGAGGTAAAGCACTGTTTTGGTGTGTGCCGCGAGAGCGGTACTACAACTAGCCAATTAAGAATTCTCAAATGTACTAGTACTAGTGTAACAGCCCGCTAGAAATTCAATTGTGAAATTTCTATTAACTTTAGGAACCTCGTGAAAACCTCATAAGTTTTCACGAATCCATTAATCGTATAGGTTTTTGTCTAACTATATAGTTAGTGTTATTATTTACTATGGTATCATAAGTGTATTTTTGATTATTGGAGATAGTTAGAAGTGTCAAAATGTATTATGGTTTGTGCCATTAGACTCGGAGGATTATTTAAAGTCTTATGGCGCAATAACTTTTTTTCATATTTTCGGATAAAACGTCTGTTCAAAACTGTAGATATTATTGGATAAAAAGAAATATCTTGAGGTAATTTTCGTGAATATTATTGGGTAAAAATATTTTGAGTTGATAGATATTATTAGATAAAAATATCTTAAGTTGATTTTTTTTTAGATATTATTGGATAGAATATTATAAGATAATCATTTATAGATTTTTTTTGGGTAGGAGAAAACTACACTCAACTCTCAACTCCAGCCTCATCTCTTCCATATCTCATCCATAAGTATCTCCAGCCAGCTCTCCCCACGAAATTATCTTCATTTACACTTTTCATTAAAAGAATATCAAACACTCTCTCTCGGACAGCTTTTAGGAGGTCTTTTGTACACCCATTTCGAAGCTTTTGTAAGTGTTTTATCATAAAGTCTCCTTCATATAAGTTGTTCCTTTTTGAGTCTAGTTTACATTTATATCTTATTTGCCCCATTTGAAGATCATTTGGTCAGTCAAATATTGTGTAAACTATAGAAAGGTCATTCTGGGAGATAAACTGGAGAATATGTTATAGTTTGGAGTTTTTGACCAAGCTAATGGATAGATATTGGTCCGAAATTTTTATGGAGTATTGTTAACATGTATATGTGACTATTGGTTGAGGAGTTTTACATGATTAAAGGTTTTGATGAAAGATGTTCTTAGATTTAGAAACTTAGAAACTGGAAGAGGAAAAACAGTTTCTGTTTTGAGAAAGTTTAACTCTTTGGTGGTCTAAACCTATTCTAATGACTTTGATAATTTTATTGGAGGATCCTAAACATCTTATATACATGTTATATTATTATTTTGAAGATATTTGATGTTAGTTTCAAATATATGAAATTTTATGCAAAGAGATATTCAGATAAGCCAAAGTGTAGATATTCTTGGCTAAATTTATGTTTTGGTTAATTTCTAACCATGTGATCTTGAATTAGAAGCTTGTATATGTTTTAGGACATCTTTTTAAACCATGTAATGGTTTGGTTTGAAGATCATATATTTATAAGTCATAGATCAAGAGATTTATCAAAACTAGTTGAGGAAAAAGTTCCTGTTTTTGGACTAAGTGTAAAACCAAAAACTCCAAATGTTATTTTGTGATTTTGGTGACTTTAGTTTGATGATTTAAAGCATGGTTGATGTTAGGATGATATTATGAATATGTTAGAAGTAAGATTTGATTTTTGAAATTCTTGGAGATGTTTTGATTTAAGGTCAAAACTTGTGATTCAAGTGCTTGGATCTTTTTACAAAAAAGTTTGGTGTTAATTATTAGCTTTTTATAAATGGATGTTTTAAGTATGGTTTTGAACTTAGGATTGGAAGATGTTTGTTGCAAAATTTTGGTTTAAGCATGAGTTTTGAAATTGGAAGGAATTGCAACAAAAATCAAGGGAAATGGCCTATGAATGTTTCGGCCATAGTGTGTTCTTCATAGTTGTGTTTTGTTTTAAATTTTTCTGAGTTGATATTTAAGTTTAGGACAAAATTTACATGAGGAATGTAAATTTTGGAAACTTTTGGAGTTATTATGCAAAATCCTTAAGTTATGGGTAAAACGGTCATTTTCCCACATGTAGAGAGTAAAATGAAAATTTTACTCTTTAAGTTAGTATTTTTCATATTTCAAATTATTAGTGATTTAGTTCTAACTTTTAGAATCACTAATTACAGTTCCTCGTGATCGCATTTGAAGTTTTATAAGAAACGCGAAGATCGAGGTAAGTTAGCTTTTAACTTACTAGCAGTCTACTGTGTATGTATGCTAAGTAAAGGAACTACAGTGTATGTATGTATGTTATCATATATGTCATGCCATGCCAAGTTATCACGTACTTGTCTATTATACAGAATTTATTCTGTCATCAATTTTTATCTGTTACATAATATATTCTGTCATGTATTACTGTACATTACAAGTATGCCATGTTAAATATGTTGTCTATTATATGTTATGCCATGTTACGAAATGTTTCTATCTCAAGTTGGTCATGTATTTCAAGTTATGTTCAAGTCACGTTATGTTACGTCAGGGTTTCAGTCCTTTCGCATTCCAGTCACGTTTCATCTTGATTACTTATGTATGGGGTCACAGCAATTGTGATGCATATACTACGTGAGACACAGCAATTGTGACACGTAGAATACATGGGGCCACAACAATTGTGGAGTATGTATTTACACGTAGAATACATGGGGCCACAACAACTGTGGAGTATGTATTTTTCATGTTAAGTCAAGTTTGTGTAGAATACATGGGGCCACAACAATTGTGGAGTATGTATTTACACGTAGAATACATGGGGCCACAACAACTGTGGAGTATGTATTTTTCATGTTAAGTCAAGTTTGTATAGAATACATGGGGCCACAACAACTGTGGAGTATGTATTTTTCATGTTAAGTCAAGTTTCAGATCAAGTTCATGTCAAGTCAAGTTCAGTTCATGTTTCAATTTAAGTTATGTTAATTATGTTATGTTGTACGCCAAGTTATGCTTTAATTACTTATGAATTTGATTATGCATTTATGCTTTTACTGTCATCCATGCATCATTAGCTTGTGTGGAAGTTTTTTGTTAACTTACTGAGATTTGTAATCAAATCTCACTTTGGTAGTCCCAACTACCATTCCCCCCGAATGGTAGATCTTGTTAACGGACCTGAAGGAGAATCAGGAGCTGATCAACTAGACACAGTTGACTAAGCAACGGTGCGACGTCAATGTTAATATAGTAGTTAACGTAAATTACTACTTATACAATGGAGTTGCATCTTTAGTACTTTTTGGATCATAACCATTTTGGACTAGTGTTGTGATCTATTCAATGGGTCTTTATGTATGAAGTATGTTTTAAGCATTTGGGATATTTTCAATTTGGTGCATAGTATTGCTAAAGAAAAAAATTATCCGCTGCGAATATTGCATAATGTTAGATGCATGTTAGGAACATTGCATCTTATATGTCATGAACGGGGGCAGGTAACCTTGTGTTGCATGTCTCGACGCTTCAAATGTCCGTCCGATCCCAAACGGAATTTGGGGGCGTCACAACTAGCAAGAACATTTTTTATGCAGTCATCGATTCTCCCAAGAGGCCACAATGACTGCGAGCAAACGTATTAATGACGAAGAATGCATTTTTGCTATTCTACTAATACTTGTATACTTGTATACTTGTACTTGCTCTGCTATTCTATCCAAGCTTGGCTAAGGAAGAATTACAAGGCTTAAAACAAAAACAAAAAAATATGCTGATTTAGGTGGACCATTTATCTACCATTAAATTAAGGATAAATAAAAAGAAAACGTAAGGCCATTACATTTCGACAAAAGACCCAAACCCAAGTTTCATAGCTTTGGGTCCTTGGGTTTTCCTCCTTTTCCTGCTAGGATTCAAAATCCTATATTTTACATATCCATACGATTGAGTCCTTGGGTTTTCAAAATAGTGTAAAAAGAAGTGCTTCGAATCATTGCTATTTGACTTTACAATAAGTTCTTTCAAAATTGACATTTGTCCCTTTGTTAGAGGTGTTTCAAAAATTTCTGCGATCGAGTGAATAGCTCTACGAACGAATAGATCGGATCGAATTGGAAAACATAAAGATTTGTACAAGTTATACCTTTCATCACCACTTTGTGGAAAATCGTTAAGTATGAATATGTTAGATACCTATGACTTGATTGGTGAAATAGCATCTCTCTCCAAAAAAGTATTTTTGTTTTTTTTTACTGCCGCACAAAGAAAATATTTTATTGCTAATGAACAAGATATTGAGGAATTGTCTATACATAAAATCATAATTATTGACATAGGCCTTTTCCACATAAAAATGAAATCTTTTGTTACAATCGAAACATAAATGATGTGGATTATTCAAGAATCGAAGTCGATTTGCTTTATAAAAAGAAGATATCAATGAATTTCTATGAAATGGTTTAGCAGGATTCAGCCAGTTGTCTTGATCGTGGGATATCATTGAGATATAGGAATTCGTGTTATCAAAAGATTTCGTGCGATTATTTCTAGTATATAATGAGTCAATCATCCACCACTTTGGTATCAACTAATCCTCTTGATAGTACGGTAGTACCATCTAAATGTGCAAATGTCATGGCAGGAGCAAGATCGGTCAAATCGTTTGCAGGTACATAAATTGCTTGAATAGAGGTTATGGATCCACTTTGGTAGAAGTAATTATTTATTGTAAAGAACCCATTTCGGCACTAAGAGAGGGTTGATAACCCACAGTGGAAGGCATTCGACCCAATAAGGTAGATACTTCAGATCCTGCTTGGATGAACCAGAAGATATTGTCTATAAATAGAAGTACGTCTTGTTCATTAACATCTCGAAAATATTCTACCATAGTTGGGGCAATTAAATCAACTCTCATACAAGCTCCAAGCAGTTCATTCATCTGACCATATACTAGAGCCACTTTTGACTCTGTAATATTTTGTTCATTAATTACTCCACATTCTTTTATATCCACGTAAAGATTATTTCCTTAACGAGTACGTTTACCTACTCTACCAAATATGGATACACCCTCGTGAGCTTTGGCAATGTTGTTAATCAATTCCATAATGAATACTGTTTTGCCTACTCCAGCTCCCTCGAATAGTCCTATTTTTCCTCCACGACGATAAGGAGCCAAAAGATCTAGTACTTTAATTCATGAACAATCATACCAGAGAGACCAATCTAAAGGTCGTGGAATTAACCCTTGAGGAGCCTAGAAAATGGAAAACCATACTCCTATAGGCTCTTTTCTCCAATGATACGGTTAATGATATCCAAAAAATCCCTCTTTCCAACTATAACTATACAACAAGGGATGACAAAATCAAATGGATGCATCACTCAACTGGAAAATTTTATGTCAAATCCGCCTATGCTGCAATGATAAAAAAAAAAAACCAACAAAATAGCTTCACTCAACACTCAACTAAGAGCTAGAAGAAACTTTGGAGACTGAAAATGCAAGATAGGCTAAGCTCCTCCTCTGGAAAATTCATCATAACATTATGCCGACTAAATCTCTTTTAAAAAGAGTCCTTCTCCTTGGAGATGACCAAATACTCTGCCCGTTATGTAAAATTGAAAAGGAAAGCCTTAACCATTTGTTTTTAAATTGTTCATCCTCAAGGATCCTTTGGAGGCAATCCCAATGGCCCATAAATATTGATCAATTTACAACTCAACATATCTCAACTTGGATCAAAATCATCCTCAATCACGTCACTGAACTGAACCTGTCGAAAGATGAGGCACATTCTTTCCAACTCTTTGCCACCCTTGCCATGGACATTCTTTGGTTCCTAATAACTCAAGTAATTCATCATTCAACCACCTCAAACATTGAGCAATTTGTACTCAAAGTCTTTAATGCTTTCAATGAACACACCAAAGCATGGCAAGGAAAAAACCATCAGGAAGATCACTTAAGATCCCCCCTCCCCTCCCAAAAATAAAGGCTTTCACCTTTGAAGTAGAAGTTAGAAGCCATGGCAGTGTAGCAATAGTAGTTTGCAGAACTAACTATGGAGATCTAGTCTAAACACCACCTTTCTACACAGTACAAATCCCAACACTGGAGAAGCTACAACGGCATTCCTTGCAATTTAAGAGGCACATAACAGAAGGTTGAGCAAGATTTACATTCAAGGAGACTCTAAGCAAGTTGTCCATGCAATAACTAGAGCAAAACAACCAACTGACTGGACAATGCAGGCCATTATAAGAGACACCAAGCATCTGCTAAGCAACTTTGAAGAATGGAAAATGAAGAAAATTCATCAATCTCAAAATTGATGTGCGCACAATATTTGCACAATGGGCAGCTTCCAAGCTTCTTTATGGTAACATACCCCTTATAAGCACTCTCCAATGTCTGTTATCTTTTCACAGTGGGAAAGACCCTCCCACCAATTCTGTATAATTAACAAGACTTTATTACTTTGCTACTTTGGTTAATGAAGAGATCTTGCTTAGAAAAAATAAATAAATAAAAATCTAAACATAATACTACTGAAGCACTTAATCCACTTATCATCAATGGTCGTACATAAGCTTGTACTAATCTAATATGAATAAACGAATATTTTCATTCAATATATTACTTCATAGTTCTCCTTACTTAATAATTAGAATGATTCATAATTATTATTTAAATTAATATTTTTTTAAAAATTTTAATTGAATAAGTTAAATTGTTTATTGTATTTTATTTTTAAATTTAGAAAAATTATAATGATTAGATGAGATGAGATGAATTGAAATGTTTTTTGAATCCAAACAAGACCTAAGTTTTGAGTGAACAACCCTCAAACTTCCAAATGATTATGGGTTGTCCAACGGATCTTTTTAGCTTAGAGCATTGGCATTTGCCTAACTAAAGCCAAAGCCAAAATTTAGCTAAACTAGATGTTTTGGCTAAAAGCCAAAGCCATTCAAGTATAACCACACATTAGACTAGATAAAAATAAGCTACAATAATAGTATAACATTATTTTTTTATTAATAATTTTTTAATTTTCTTTTTCATATTTTGTCACTACACTAAGCATATGTTGATTAATAATTTAGAAATTATTAAATTATTAATTAACATATAGTTAGTGTTAACATTAAATGCAAACAATCAAAAGTTTGTAAATTAAATATAGGTTTGATCTGTGAACAGTGACTAACCAAATTTGGACTTCTCTTTCCATTTATTGTGCCTCAAAGTTTCACTTAAAAGATTTTAGCTAGTTCAATGTAGCTCATTTAAGTAAAATTTAGCTATATTTTAAACTTCACTTGCATTTGACTAGTCCAATACCAATGTTTCAATATAAAGTCAGATGTTCACTATTGATCTTTAAGACCTAGCTCCGTTTAAATACAAAAATGGTTTCATCTCATTTCATTTTATCATTACAACTTTATTAAATTTTCAAATAAAATATAATAAACAATTCAGTTTTTTCAAATATCAAAATAATAATAATATTAAAAAATAATATTTTAACAATATTATATTCTACTTTTAATTTTTATCTAAAACGATCTCATCTCATCTTAGTATCTAAACTATAGCCAAGTCTTAAAAATCTGTCTCATAGATGTCTTATCCAAATTTTTTATTTTTCATTTTTAATTTTATAGAGGGAAGAGATAATTGATAAATAAACGGATAAATAATAATTTTAGGAAAAAAAAACCATTGATAAAAGATAGACAAGTCAAAATAAAAAAACATTCCTCTACCCCCAGGCTTCCTCCTTAACGAATCCTTTTCTTTTGCTGAGAAACCCATCACTCAAAGGCAGTCGCCCATCATCCATTTGTGTTGCCCTCCTCCGGTCCTCCCATTGTACTGAGAAGCCCATTGCCCAAAGGGGAGGTAATCACCTCTCTCTCTCTCTCTCTCTCTCTCTCTCTCTCTCTCTCTCTCTCTCTCTCTCTCTCTCTCTCTCTCTCTCTCTCCATTTTATATTTTATCTTAATTTATATTCAGAATGATAATACTAGTAATTGGAAGAAGAAAAGTGAAATCCCATTAAATACGATGTCTAAAACATTTGATAGAACATGCTCTCTAGTATGGAATCACTTTTCAAATTAACAAAACCATTTCAAAGCCAAAAATACTAGATAAACACGGTTCAACAAACTATAGAAACACTTCACAAAAAAAAAAAATAACTTTTGAAAAATTGGAAAAGCAATAAGAATTCTAAAACCATCCGCATGCTCATGAAATCAAATTGTTAATGACATGTCCCACTTTCCCTCTGCAACCGTTCAACCACGTACTGTTAAGAGGCTCTGGTGTAATCTACCTGGGAAAATTTCAATGCTGTCAGTAAATGTAACACAAGAATTCATAATTCAAAAGAGAGTTTGACCCCTTATTATCAAGGGTTACCTGGTATATATAGGCTTATACATGATGCTTATCTTATTGAGAGTTTATCAGTGTAGATCATCACCCGATAACTAGAATGATCATATCATGTAACTGCATGAAATCTCCATCTTTTCGTTAAAAATGGTGTGGTGCATGTATAATTTCGATGAACTTTGGGCTTCCTTACTCCCTTTAATCAACCAAGGACCTCTCCTATGGGCTTTCCCCACTTTGGACTTTTATGATAGAATGGGCCCTTGGTTTAAATAGGCCATCCATCTACCCCATTAATTCTCTTCACCCCCAAGCATAGGGGATTTATATTGATTAATCCTGTCGCCTTGTAAATGTTGTGAACCTGGCCATAGGCCTCCTCCTTGCTTCCCAGCCCTATATCTTTTAATGGTTTACCATGGGCTTGGGCCCACGGAAAGTAGATAACCGTTGGTTCAAGCCTGGCCCTTCTATGAACCCTTTGGTGTTCGCTGACCTTTCATATTCTTCTCCTGTGTTGTTTCACTTTTTCAAAAACCAATGAGCCCTCATGATTTTCCACTATTGTGGCAGAAGGGGAGGGGAGCTTTCATGCATCGATTACTTTTCTGCTTCAGTGTCAGGCCATGATGTCTACGGCCGTTGGCGTTTTGTATTCATTTTTCTTTAAATACCCCCTCTCTGTCTCTTTTAATTTTTCCTCTACTAGCTTTTCTTCCTTGTGCTTCCTTTCTTGCTTTTGCTTCTTGCCCACTTTGTCTTCCTTTGCCTCCTTGCTTCATTTCTCTCTTCCAGTTTCCATCGCTGACCAAGGTGATAGCTTTGTACAACCCTTCCAATTCCCCGAAAGGCATGACCTTCAATGGATATGGGTGGAGCTCAGACCTCCAAGAGAAGCATTTTCCACGGATTCGGGAGGAATATCGTATCCCCGAAACGACTGTGATGGAAGTCCCCTCGTCTGGAGGTTGTGATGACGAGGGCTTCACTGGTAAATTTGCCATAACTGTATCCCTCTTGCCACATGGGTTGAGGCTCTCATTTTGCCACCCTCTTCGCGATATCTTGGACCTTCTTAATCTAACACTGACTCAACTTCACCCATTTGCATTGAAGGCGTATCTCTACGCTTGCATTGTCTTCCATATGGTCCTGGAGCCTCTTGGTGACCCTTATCTTAATTTGACTACCTATAAATTTTTAGCCTTTTACAATGTGAGGGCTGCCACCAAGGGTAACATCGTCAGCTTTCGCAAAAAAGATGACGGGTAGACCTTGATCCAGTTTGAGACTTGGTACTCCAATGCCAAGAAGACATTTTTAGGGATTTTCCAGTTAAAGCAGTTTGGCGACCTCTACCTGATGAGAAGGCTACCATGGAACCTCTATCACATCAAGAACTGGCCCGAATTGAAACTGTCCGTTCCTGGGCTAAAGCTTATCCTGATGATCTCTAGACCGACTTTTTGTTGACATCCATTTATATTGATCGGTTCCTGATGTCTCCCAACTGATCCTATGTTCAAGGGCACTCATTCATGATTTCTGCCACTATTCCTCCTCCTCTACCGAAATTCTTTGAAAAGAGTAAAAGGCGTGATCACGCCGTTCAAGAAAAGAAAGAGGAAAAGAGGCGATCTGAGAAAGAGGAGAACGCCGAGAAGAGGGAGAAAATGAGCAAGAAAAAGAATAAAATGAAGTCCAAAGAACAAGGACCCGTTCTAAAGACTCTCCTCTCCCTTTGCCTCCTCAAAAGAAAATTTCGGTGTCCTCCGAGGGCATCCATGCCCAAATGCCCCCGTCACTGGCTGCAGCTGTGCCTTCAGCACTTTCACATACAAGAGCTTTGGCGCCCTTGTAGGGCACCCAAATTCATCCACTCTTGTAGCCAGCCACTGCTGCGTTCTCTACACCATAGTTAAAGGAGACTGCCACACCCTCAGGGGGTGAACAGGTCTAACCGTCCACCCCACCAGCTACTGCCACTCTCCCATCACCCCGCAAGTCCCTCGCCCAGCCACGTTCCTCTAGTCTGAGGGACATTGAGGATTTAGCCAGCTTGGCCCTCTTTGACTTGGTTGCTTCCCTCCGAGTTGTGTCCGCCCCGCAGGCGCTCCCTCTGGCATCTGACCTTGGCATTCGAGTTTCCTGTTTTATAGGGTCTAGTGAGGGAACGCAAGTTGGACGCTGAAGTGGTGGCCACTTCAATCTAGAATCTATCACGGGTGTGAGGGCTCACCCACCCCCTTTGACTGGAGCTGTTCGTGGAGAGGTGACCAATGCCTTCTCCATAGATAAGGCAGACGAAGTCTCCCCACTCCAAGAGAGTGATCATGCCCATGCAGCAGAGTACACACCCTCATGCCACGAGGATGCATGCGGGGGCAAAGCAAACCGCCCCAAAGACCCCACCAGCCACTGTCTCTGAGGGAAGTACTCCTTCGCCGGTTGGCAGTGGTGAAGGGTTTTCTCTTCCCCCTCCACGCCTCATCATTTGGGGGAGACACTGACTCCTTCTTCAAGGAGGAGTGGGGTAACTTTCTACAAGAAGTTGCCTGCCTGATGGAGGCCAACCTAGCTTACACCACCCCTCCCCTTCCACCAGCATGCCTTAGGGGTCTATCAGAAAAGGTGGCGGATTCACCTCTGAGGCTTGTGAAGGCTTCCTCACTTTGGGTGGTTTCTAGCCCTAGGAAAATTGCTGGGGGCGATGCTAGTGGCGGTGCCTCCTTTACTACTGCTGGTGCCCAAGTTGAAGCCATTCCTCAGATGGCCAATCGTTTAAGAGACTGGTTCTCTGAGGTACAACGCAACTTGTTTTTCTTCCTTTTGTGCTTACAAATTGTTTCTTACTTTGGGTTGTTTTACTTTCTTTCTACAGGGCAATAACGATCTGCCAACGTGGATTGTGGCAGATTGTGCTTGCCTTGAGGAGGAGGTCAGGGAGTCGTGTAAGTTATGCTACATTGCCAAACGTGCTTTTGAGAAATGGCAAGTTGATAGGGCTGAGTTGGAAGCCCTAGCTGAGAAGGAGAAAGAGCTGGAGATTCTACTGGAGTAGTCAGAAGGTTACTCCCACTCATTGCAGAGCAATCTGGAGATGCACGAGGGAGAAGTCCTTGAGCTCCACGAAGCTACTCGCCTTGCCCAAGAGGCGAAGGTCAGGGATGACTTTGCCCTAACACTTCTTTAGTCTGAAAGGGACTCGGCCAAGCTCCAACTATCAGAGGCTCAGAAGGATTTTGAAGCCGAGAAGGCTCGCCTAAACTTTGAGCTTCTCGCCCACGACGGGGAGTTAAATTCAACGCATGAAGAATTGGCTCATTTACAAGAAGGCCATAGCGAGCTATCATGGGAGTTGGCGACCGCCGTGGAGAAAGCTCACCTTACCGCCCTTGATCTTTTAGAGGCGCAGGGGGTCTTGGAAGAACTCAGGAACTGCCATGAGCAATACAAAGACAGCCGTAAAGACCTTGATGAGGATCTTAGGAAGGCAAACTTGGCTCTTGTTGCCAAGCACCAAAGGCTGACTGAGAAGACGAATGAGCTAGTTGCTGCTTAGGTGGAAATCACATGGCTTCGTTCCCAGTTAGCTCACGTTCCTGCTACCAGGGATCATGCCTTCACTTATGGCCATGGCTCTGGCATTCTGAGGCTTAGGAACCGCCTTCTGGCTGACCCCGCCACCAATCTCGAGACTCTAGATCAGGGTTTATTCTCTCCTGAGGAAAATGCCTACCGTTGAGTCAACATGTTTGGGCGTGATAATATTCATGATGCTTTCATAGGTGTACCTCCGCTGCCGCCTCCCGACGACGCTTCTTAGCTTCCTGGCCTACTTCCTTTTGTTTTTTTATGAAAACTTTTGTACTTTTCACATGTTGTAAAATTGTTTTGTTAATAAACTATGGTTTACAACGATGAGTATCTTGTTACTTCTGTCGTTGCACATCTTTGTTCTTCTTGTTTATGCTCAAACTGTTCTGTCTTATTTGCTCATATTGTTTTGTCTTTTTTTTTTCTTTTTTCTTTTTTGTTCTTGGTCAGCTTGTGGTGACCTCCACAACTTTTTTCATGGCACCACAAGTTGCTAAGGCTTGTGGTGTTTAGGGGTGGCGTGCTCTCAAGACCTCCGCGCCCTTTTTTCATGGCACCACAAGTTGTTAAAGTTTGCTTTTGGTGTTTAGGGGTGGTATGGTCTAAAGACCTCCGCACCCTCTTTTCATGGCACCACAAGCTGCTAAGGCTTGCTTTTGGTGTTTAGGGGTGGCGTGGTCTAAGGACCTCCACACCCTCTTCTCATGATACCACAAGCTGCTAAGGCTTGCTTTTGGTGTTTAGGGGTGGCGTGGTCTAAGGACCTCCGTGCTCTTTTTTCATGACATCACAAACTGCTAAGGTTTGCTTTTGGTGTTTAGGGGGGCGTGGTTTAAGGACCTCCGCGGCCCTTTTTCATGACAACACAAACTGCTAAGGCTTGCTTTTTGTGTTTAGGGGTGGTTTTGTCTAAGAACCTCCATGCCCTTTTTTCATGACACCATAAACTGCTAAGGCCTGCTTTTGGTGTTTAAGGGTGGCAGGGTTTAAGGACCTCCACGCCCCTTTTTCATGGCACCATAAGCTACTAAGACTTGCTTTTGGTGTTTAGAGGTGGTGTGGCCTAAAGCCCTATGCGCCCTTTGCTTTCTGTGCTTGCCAGGCTTTTCCCCAATGTCCTCTCTCGGATGTTGTTTACCTTTTAAAGGAAAGTTACTAATAACGTTGAGCACAACAGTTTTTAAGCAATTATAAGTGAATGCAAATATTTCCGCTACATGAATATGAATGTAATATTGTAAATACTGAAGAAATGAATTTGACGGAAATGACAATGCTATAAACTCAACTAATAAAATTTCCTTAAGTGCTCTGCGTTCCATGGATGTGGCAACTCTTTGCCTTGGCTGTCTTTCAAAAGGTATGATCAAGGCCTGTTGTTAGCTATTACAAGATAGGGCCCTTCCCATTAGGACCCCATTTTTCCTCGCTTTGGGTAGTCACCCTGGCCTTCTTTAAAACTAGATCCCCTACTTTACAAGTCTTGGGCCTCACCCTCTTGTTGAAGTGCTGCTTAGTTCTTCCTTTTTCCCCGCAACATTTTGGCTTCTGCTATCTCTCTTTCTTATTCTAATAAGTCAAGGTACTCTTCCATCTTTTTAGTGGCCGAGAAGTAGTTCGTTCTGTAACTTGGACGCCCTACTTCGAATGGTGGGACTGCCTCACACCCATATGTCAGTGTGAATGGAGATTCCCTTATTGGGATTTTGACTGGTGTTCTATATGCTTAGAGTATCCCAGGCAACTAATCCGCCTAATCTCCTTTCTTCTCTGCCACCTTTTTCTTAAGGATTGAGAGTAACGCTTTGTTCATTGCTTCTGCTTGCCCATTCGCTTAGGTGTGGCCAGGCGAGGAGTACTTTGTCTTGATCTTCAACTCAACACATCACTCTTTGTAATGATCGTAGTCAAACTGGAGTCCATTGTCTGTCACTATGCTCTGCGAGATTCCAAATCTACAAACAAAGTTTTTCCACAAAAACCTTGTTACGACCTTGCTAGTCATGGTCGCCAATGGTTTTGCTTCTGCCCACTTCGTGAAGTAATTTACGGCAACTACCATGAATTTCACTCCCCCTTTTCCTTGTGGAATAGGTCCCACCAGGTATACACCTCACTAGGCAAAAGGCCACGGCCCCGTCACGGATGTTAACTCCTCTAGGGAGGCATGTGGTATAGTCATGTATGTTTGGCACTCGACACACTTCCTAGTGAACTCCTAAGTATCCCTTAAAGCATTGGGCCAGAAGTATCCTGCCCTGACTGCTTTCCTGGCCAATGCCCTTTCACCAGAATGGTTTCCATATATTCCTTCGTATATCTCTGCTAATACGTACTGTGCCTCTTGTGTGACAATGCATCGCAGCAAAGAGGCAGAGAAACCCCTTCTATAAAGGACTCTATCTATGAGAAAGAATCTTGCTGCTTTCCTTCTCATTCTCCTCGCCTCTTCCTTTGCTTCTGGTAGCTTTCCTTTATCTAATACTCAACCACATCGCTTGCCCAATCTGGAATGTTGGAGCCCAAGACAGCTACTTCTGCGCCAATGGCGGGGACCTCAATGACTCTTCTTTCAACTCGCCATGGGAGGGGCATCTTCTCCATCCCCAACATTGTTCGTGTCAATTTATCTACGACTTTGTTGGTCGTCCTTGGTATCTGAGTTATGGTGAAGTACGAGAAGAGGTCGCGTACCTCTCAGACTCATGCTAGATATTTTTTCAATTTCTCACCTTCGGTAGCGTACAGGCCCAACACCTAATTTACTACTACCTGCGAATTCAATTTTGCCTCTATCTCGGTTGCCCCTATCTTGGTGGCTATAGAAAGTCCCACTATGACTGCTTCGTACTCACCCTCATTGTTTGTCACTTTGAATGCCAGTGTGGCCATGTAGTACAGTTCCTAGCCATCAAGGCTTAACAAATGTATTCCCAGGCCCCCGCCTGCTCGGCAGGATGAGACATCTATGAAACGTTGCCATAGCTTTCCCAATAGGGCTACTGTGTCTTTGTGGAGAAAATCTGAGAACTTCACTACAAAGTCTACCAGTGCTCGACCCTTAACTACCTTTCTTGGCTCAAACTCGCTCAACTCGATCGCCTATCCTATTGGTCTTCCTATGTTGTCTGGCTTCCTTAGGATTTTTGCTAATGTAGCTTTTGTAAGCACCGTTATTGTGTGGGCTTGGAAGTATAGGCAGAGCTTTCTAGCTATCGTTACCAAGGCAAAGGCTAGCATTTCCATCTGAGGGTATCTTGCTTCTACTCCTCTAAGAGCCCGACTTATGTAGTACACGGAAAGTTGGGCGATCCCTTCTTCTTTCACCAGGATAGTGGACACGACATGCGGGGAGACTGCTAGATATGCACAGAGCACATCACCTTTCTCTAGCCGCTTCAAAAGGGGTCGGCTGGCCAAGTACTGTTTCAACTTCTTGAACTCCTCATCACACTCTTCTTTCCAGGGATGCACTTTTCGCAATACTAGGAAAAAAGGGAGACATTTGTTTGTTGTCCTGGCTATGAATCTTCCTAGGGTGGCTACTCTACTTGCCAACTGCTGAGTTTCATTCAGACTTCTCAGCGGCTTCATGTTGAGTATGGCTTCTAACTTTTCTGGGGAGGTTTCAATTCCTCTTTCAGACACAATAAAGCCCAAGAAATTCCCCGACTGAACTCCAAAGGTATACTTTGTAGGGTTCAACCTTTGTTTGTAGTGGCGTAAGATCCCAAACGCCTTTTGCAAGTCATCAAGGTGTAGGGCGGGATCCTTGCTTTTTATCAACAAGTCGACCACATAAACCTCCATAGAGTTTCTGATTTATTCTTTAAACATTCGATTTACCAACCTCTAGTAGGTTGCCCCTGCATTCTTCAATCCGAAAGGCATGACCTGGTAGTAATACAGTCCTCTGTCTGTTATGAACGAGGTTTTTTCCTCGTCTGCTGCATGCATCCGTATCTGGTTGTAATCTGAGTATGCATCCATGAAGCTCAACAAACGGTGTCCTGCCATTGCATCCATGATAACGTCGATTCGTGGTAACGAGAAGCTGTCCTTTGGGCTAGCTTTATTCAAATATGTGAAATCTAAGCACGTCCTCCACTTTCCATTCGCCTTTATCACCAAAACTACGTGGGACAGCCATTCTGGATAATGGGCTTCCCTAATGAAACCAGCTGCGAGCAACCTTTCTACCTCCTCACTAATGGTAGCGTACTTCTCCATATTGAACGATCTTCTTTTTTAGCAAACTGTCCTGTGCGTAGGGTCCATGCCTAAGCAGTGTTCAATGACATCGTTGTCTATACCAGGCATTTTTTCGTGGTTCCACGTAAAGACATCCATGTATTCTATCAACAGCTACTTCAGGAATTCTCTGTCTGCCGATGGGACTTGTGTCCCAATGCGTGTGGTAGTTCTTGGGCAGTTCGCATATAACGTCATGAACTCCAATGGTTCGTTGACTTCAACATGTTGCTGACTCTGATCGTCCCTGACCTCCACATCCTTTTCTAAAGTCACCACCAACAGTGATGCAAGGGGTGGTGTGGATGCCTTGTTCTACTCTGTCACAACATAAACTTCAGTTCAGACATTTTTTAACTCTTGGACATAGCACTCTCAGGCTACAGCCTGCTCACCCCGTGATTCCCCCACCCTCTATCGATTGGGAACTTCATCTTAAGGTGGTATGTGGACATTACTGCCCTGAGATGGTTGAGTGTTGGTCTTCCCAATATGGCATTGTAAGAAGAGGGAGCTTTTACCACCAAGAAATCGATCATGGTGGTCGCCATCCGTGTTCAGTCCCGACGGTCACCGGAAGGGTGATAGCCCCTACAGGCTAGATCGTGTCTCCAAAGAAACCCTTTAATGGTGTTGGGGAGAGCCTTAACTTACCAATATCAATGCCCATCTTGGTGAACGCCTCCCAAAATAGTATATCAGCTGAACTTCCATTATCAACTAGCACCCGCCTAGTCGTATAGTTAGCTATTACAAGGGTGATTACCAAAGCATCATCATGCGTGTACAACATTCCTTCTCTATCCACCTCTCCAAAAGATATTACCATTCGATGATTGCTAAGCTTTTGTTGGTTAGGAGCTCTGTCTACTACAAATACTTCTTCATACCTTGCCTTCCGTGCATACGCCTTCTGACTAAATGCAAAAACGCCGCCCCCGACAAAACCTCCCGCTATGGTCCTTATTTCCCCTATGGGCGCTTTATTCCTGTTGCCTCTTGGGGGCGCCCTGTCTCCATCATTTTGGAGACCACCTACTTAATGCCTTCATTCTGGGCTACTACTACGCCTAGCCCATTTTCTAGATTCTTGGCGCCTTCTAGGTTTCGACCGCTCTACCAGCATCAGTTCCAATTCGCCTGTTCCCGCTAATTCAGCTACTCTCTTCTTCATGGTCATACACTCTTCAATGCAGTGTGAACTTGCCTGGTCATATTTGCAATAATGACTGCCCGTCTTGAGTGAGCAACGTTCTTCCCTCTCCTTCTCTTCCTCTCGTATGTTCAAATTACTATGTATTAGTCTAGGATTGTGATCTGGCCGCCTTTATCGTGCTCTTTCCTACCTACTCGCCTTGGCCTTCTTGTCAACTTGTCTGCTCCTCAGTTCGATCTTCTTATCCTCCTTACAAGGATCCATCAAAGCCTGTAGCATATCCTCGACGTTAACAAAGTCATCCGCCCTATCCATGAATTCCCTGAGGGTGAAATGAGTCTTTCGGGCTAGAAGGGAGGCAAGGGTAATCTTTTCATCCTGGTCATCCGTTGTTAATCGTTCTATGTTGAAGCGGGTAAGGTAAGCCTTCAGGTTCTCATCTTCTTTTTGCTTGACTGTTAGCAGGTAGGCGATTGGGCGCCGACATCTCCTGCTAGGCATAAACAAGGTTAGGAACTGCTTTGCCAATTCTTAGAAGCTATCTATCGACTTTGGCTTGAGGATTCCAAACCATCCTCTTGTCGTCCCCTTAAGGTCAAAGAGAAAGCTCGGCATGCAATCTCTTCCAGAAAATCGTGAAGCATGATGCGGGTCTTGAAGTTTTCCAAATGATCTACTGGATCTTTGAATCCATCATACATGTCTACTTGGGAAACTTTGAATTTTGGCGGGAGCGGCATGGCCATAATCTGTTCGTTGTACAGCAGATTTGTCTAATGCAGCAGGCATTCCACTAAGGAAGATCCTCCCATCCTCTTCGCCATCTCCTTGTACTTTCCTACTAGTTCCTTTAATTCATCATGCATTCTTTCCTTCTCTATTCGCCCCATATTTGCCTCAGTGTTGTAGTGTGCCTCCCCCTCACCTTGCTCACTGTGAGCAGGCATAGCAGTATCGCCAAATTCAACATTCTTCCACCGTAGGTCTTCATTTTCCTTCTGCAAGATTTCCATGGTTTCCAACGCCTTCCTCAGTGATGACTTGCAAAAATTTCGTATTGCAGATTTTACAAGTTCGCTTGAGCGGCGAGCGGAGACATTGGACGCTTGAGCGAAATCAGGCAGAGTCGAACGCTAGATGTGCGCTTGATTGGACGCTCGAGCGAAATCAGGCAGAGTCGAACGCTCGACGTGCGCTCGACACCCTGCTCGAGCAAACATCGTATTTTGACAGATCTAGGGTCTTCCACCGTCAGACGATATAAAAATGGATTTTTCACTCTATGGCCGTACTTTTTGACTGGAGAACACCTTTTGGGACTGAAAAAGACAGCTAGAAGGATTCAATTCAATTGTTTTGGAGAGGGAATTCAAATTCTTGCACGTACGTTGGAATCATACACGAGCACAGACGGGAGAAAAGCATTGAATCGTTTCCTTGGCCGCTCGACAATGAGCTTAAGGAGTATTTTTCAGCGTTTATTTTCTTCCAATCTTCTCAAAACAATTATGGTGAATTCGTTTATGTTGAATTCCATTTCTAGCATGAGCTAAATTTTATTCATTCTAGGAAAACGATGTAACCTATTTTCGAACTATGCTTGATTGTCTATGCTAATTTAAGGAAATTCTCTCTTTGTTTATTTGATTTATTCTGAGTTTATTGCTTCTAATTAACTGGCCATTGATTAGATGATATTTAATCTTGTGATTTGCTATTGAAAGAGGGAATCATAGGGTAGATCTTGAATATTTCAGCATAGGTAAGTATAGAGATCGAAAGACTTGTATGAACCTATTTAGTAATTAAATCATTGGTTTTATTGCTTTCTTGCTTTATTAATTTACATATTCTTGTGTGAATTGATGAACAAGAATAATTTTCAATTGACTATCGAAAGAGGTTGTTGGATGGATTAGAGATATGCTAATGAACAAAAAGAATTAAATTAAGTTAGCTGGATGAGAAAAACATAGTGAAGAATTAGGTGAAATCGATTTCCTAGAAGTTTTCTTTCCCATTAACTTGATTTTCGAACCTCAGTTTTATTTCATTTGCGTATTACTCTCTGAGTTGATCTTAGTTTAATTGGCAGCTACAAAAATCTTAGTGATTCCTCTAGATAAAATTAAGATTAGTATAATTTTGGTATTTGGCAAAAGTAAGGTACCAATCCCTGAGGACGATACTCTTCTTATCACTTTATTATAAAATTACGATACTGTGCACTTACAGTTTTGCACCGATCAAGTTTATGGTGCCGTTGCCGGGGATTGGTTTATTCTTATTCTTTTTGTCAATATCGATACAAAGTAGTCTTGGTTTTAATTTAGAATTTTATTTTAATTTGTTCTGCAGGTGTGTTTTTGACGTTGGATGCGCCGTGCTAGATCCCGTGATATTATTCCTGTTGATCCGGAGTGTTGAACCCAAGATTTCAAATTTTGTGTAATTATATATTTACACATGGATTTTGATGATAACAAATGAATTCAAAGAATAAAGAAGTCTCAAGTTCAAGTTGTCTACACAATGGAGTCAAGCACATCAAGGAAACAAGCATGAGCAAGAAAGGAACAAGTTCACATTAAAATTATAGAGTAATGTTGTAAATCTCTTCAAAATTCGAAATTAGGATTAATTCTCAAAATTAATATTTTATCATAAAGCATTAAAATACATTTTCCACATGTGCATGAATATTTTTGAAAATTAAATTTGAAAATTTTGAAAGATGATTGATTGTCATCTTTTGCATGTGCATGCCTTGATTAAAGGGTTGAATTTTGAAAATATTAAAGATGATTGATTGTTATCTTTCACATGTACATGTTTTATTTGAATATTTTCAAAAGTGATTGATGCTTTTTTAGACTTATACAAAAAGTAAAAGATTAGGTTTGAATTTTTTGAAAATGAAAGTGTGCTCATTTTGTCATGTGCCAAAAGTAAAAGATTAGGTTTGATTTTTTTTGAAAAAGTGAATGATGTTGTCTTTGACAATTGAAAAAGAAGAACCTTTTATTTGAATTCTTTAAAAAAGTGAATGATGTTGTCTTTGACAATTGAAAAAGAAGAACCTTTTATTTGAATTTTTTGAAAAAGTGAATGATGTTGTCTTTGACATGTGAATCTTTTTAAATTTGAATATGAAGTCTCATATGCCTATAAATAGATCATTTGAGAACTTCACATTAACAACACCAAGAGCATACAACATTCATTCAAAGCTTTCATTCTCTCTTCTCTAAGCATTGAGCCTTAATCCTTGTTCATTTTGAGAGATATAGTTTGCGCTGTATTGTTCTTATTTCACTCATTGAGGAGTGTTTTCTGATAACTTACCCACTATCAGCTTTTGTATCAGAAAAATGGTGTGTATAACCCTTGTGCGTGTAGAAAATATTCTACACGGGGAATAGTTGAATCACCACGTGTAAGGTGATTGCAAGTGTAGAGGGTGTTCTACACGGATCCTTTGTAGCGGTGTTGTTCAAAGGTGTAATAGGTTCCTATCTCCACCTAAAGGAGGTTGAATAGTGAATTTGGGAATCCTCAAGGGGTAGCTTGAGGCGAGGACGTAGGCAGTGGGGCCGAACCTCGTTAACATACCGAGTTTGCTTCTCTCTTATCCTTACTTTTTATATTTATTGTTATTTCATATTTTGTTTATATTTTATATTATATATTTGATTTATAATTGTTATTTTTTTTTAATACAACTCAATTCACCCCCCCTCTTGTGTTAGTCATCTGGGCAACACGGAGATTGAAAGAACTCTTAGATCACTAAGAAGAAATAAGATACTAGCCATGGCTGAAGAAGAATGTGAGGCACTACCATGCACCTTGAAGGACTATGTACGACCAGTTGTGAATGGAAATTACTCGAGTATAATGCGCCAAACAATTAATGCCAACAACTTTGAGCTCAAACCAGCTTTGATTAGCATGGTGCAGCAGGCTCAATTCAGCGGATCGCCACTGGATGATCTCAATATTCATTTGGCAATGTTCTTGGAGATTTGCGACACTGTGAAGATCAATGGTGTTCCTGAAGACACCATTAGACTGAGATTGTTTCCTTTTTCTTTGAGGGACAAGGCTAGAGGTTGGCTACAATCTCTACAACCGGGAAATATCATTAGTTGGCAGGACATGGCTGAGAGGTTTCTTGCTAAATTCTTTCCTCCTGCAAAAACAGCCCAACTCAGGAGTGAGACTGGCCAGTTCAAGCAAAATGATTTTGAGTCACTCTATGAAGCATGGGAAAGGTATAAAGACTTGGTTCGACGTTGCCCACAATATGGATTGTCAGATTGGTTGCAAGTTCAGATATTCTATAACGGGTTAAATGGGCAAACTCAAACTATAGTTGATGCTACTTCTGGTGGCACTTTGATGTCAAAGACAGCTGAGGGTGCTACTGCCCTTTTGGAAGAAATGGCCTCAAACAACTATCAATGGCCAACTGAGAGGACTTTGGCTAAGAAGGTTGCTGGAATTCATGACTTGGAGCCGATAGCAGCCCTTTCAGCTCAAGTAGCTACTCTATCTCATCAGATTTTAGCCTTGACAACACAAAGGATACCACAAAGTACAGAATATGTTGCATCTACAAGTATGGCAGTTCCAATGCAAGGTTTAAAAAGACCGATTCATGGTTGGACAACATTAAGACTCATTGTAGCAACATGGGAGCCACTATGAAGAATATTGAAGTGCAAATTGGGCAACTAGCCACGACCATCAATGCCCAACAAAGAGGAGCTTTTCCTAGCAACACTGAAGTGAATCTAAAGGAACAATGCAAGGCCATCACACTTAGGAGTGGAAAAGAAATTGAGAGGTCACTATTAAAGGAGAGCAAGTCCACCCCTACCGCTGCGAACAATGGCCAAAGCAAAGATCAAGTAGAAGAAGAGGAGATTGTCAATGAAACTGACTTGCCTCCAGCAATTTCATTTCCTGACAATCCTCCTATTCTCGCTCCTCCACTTCCTTACCCTTAGCGTTTTCAAAAGCAAAAATTAGATAAGCAATTTTCTAAATTTTTGGATATTTTTAAGAAAATTCACATAAATATTCCTTTTGCAGATGCCTTGGAACAAATACCAAACTATGTCAAATTCCTGAAGGACATCATTTCCAAGAAGAGAAGATTGGAGGAGTTTGAAACAGTGAAACTTTCTGAAGAATGCAGTGCCATTCTTCAAAAGAAATTGCCTCAAAAATTAAAAGATCCGGGGAGTTTTACTTTGCCTTACACTATTGGGAATTCATTTTTTGATAGGGTTTTATGTGATCTTGGTGCTAGCATTAATCTTATGCCACTTTCTATATGCAGGAAATTAGGACTTGGAGAGATGAAGCACACAACAATTTCCTTGCAACTAGCGGATCGATCCATCAAGTATCCACGTGGAATCATAGAAGACGTATTGGTAAAGGTGGATAAATTTATTTTTCCTGCCGATTTTATAGTATTGGATATGGAAGAAGATGAAGAAGTCCAACTAATTCTTGGCCGACCATTATTGGTTACGAGAAGGGCTTTGATTGATGTTCAAAAGGGTGAATTGACATTGCGAGTTAATAAGGAAGAAGTTATGTTCAACATCTACCAAGCCATGAAATTTCCAGAAGAATCAAATACTTGCTTTCGAGTAGATATCATTAAACAATGTGTAGAAGAGGCCTTTCAAGAAGATATACCATCCGATCACCTAGAACGCTGTATCACCACTTCATCTCATGCTTTTGATTTTAATAATTCTGCTGTTTTTGAATCTGACTTGCCTTTTGTTAGTGAAAAATTTCTCCACTATGTTTTTGCTTTGGGAGCATTGCAGCAGGTTACATCACTTAGTAATGAAGTGGGAAAGCTAGAGCCAGTGGTACCAAGGGCTGAATCTGAAAATGCTAAAGAAAAGATGCAGAAAAATACAACTCCAGAGTTGAAGCAATTACCTGAGCATCTTCGCTATGCGTTCTTGGGGGATAGTGATACATTTCCAGTGATTGTTGCTACATCACTCACACCCGAAGAAGAGGAAAAGTTGCTGCGTGTATTGAGGGAGCATAGAACAACCTTGGGATGAACTATTTATGATATAAAAGGAATAAGTCCCTCCATTTGTATGCACAAGATTTTAATGGAGGAGGTTTACAAGCCAACGATCGAGCACCAAAGAAGATTAAATCCAACAATGAAGGAAGTAGTGAGAGCTGAAATTTTGAAACTCCTTAATGCTGGAATCATTTATGCTATTTCAGACAGCTCATGGGTAAGTCCAGTGCAAGTTGTACCAAAGAAGGGTGGAATGACGGTGGTGAAAAATGACAATAATGAGTTCATTCCTACAAGAACGGTCATGGGATGGCGCGTATGCATGGATTACCGCAAGCTGAATAAAGCAACAAGGAATGATCATTTTCCACTTCCATTCATTGACCAAATGTTGGATCGATTGGCTGGGTACTCCTATTATTGTTTTTTGGATGGTTATTCGGGGTATAATCAGATTGCTATAACTCCTGAAGATCAAGAGAAAACTACATTCACATGCCCCTATGGAACGTTTGCTTTTAGGAGGATGCCCTTTGGATTGTGCAATGCCCCTGCGACATTTTAACGTTGCATGATGGCTATCTTTTCTGATATGGTGAGATGTGAAGATAAGAATCTAGTCCTGAACTGTGAGAAATGTCATTTCATGGTTCAAGAAGGGATCGTGCTTGGCCATAGAGTATCATCTAAAGGAATTGAAGTGGATCGAGCCAAAATTGCAACCATAGAGAAATTACCACCTCCAAAGAATGTGAAGGGAATCAGAAGTTTTCTGGGACATGCGGGATTTTATAGAAGATTTATCAAGGATTTTTCTAAACTCTCTAAACCTTTATGTAATCTTCTTGAGAAAAATTCTGCATTTGACTTTGATGTTGTTTGTTTGCAGGCCTTCAATGCACTCAAGGAGAAACTAATTTCAGCACCAATGGTGATTGTGCCTGATTGGAGTAAACCTTTTGAAGTTATGTGCGATGCAAGTGACTTTGCAATTGGAGTAGTGTTGGGGCAAAGGCGAGACAAGCTGTTTAGAGCCATCTATTATGCAAGGCGGACATTGAATGAAGTTCAGTTGAATTATACGACAACTGAGAAGGAGATGCTTGCTGTGGTGTTTGCTTGTGATAAATTTCGGTCCTACCTCATTGGTACAAAGGTGATAGTGTTCACTGATCATGCAGCACTTCGCTATTTGTTTGGCAAGAAGGATGCTAAGCCTAGGCTAATTCATTGGATCCTACTTCTTCAACAATTTGATTTGGAGATTCGAGACAAGAAAGGAAGTGAGAATTTAGTGGCTGACCATCTCTCTCGGTTAGAGCAAGAGGAAGAAAGACCAGAGTCAGTGGTCCAAGAGGCATTCCCTGATGAGCAGTTGTTTGCATGTGAGATCAAGCTTTCGTGGTATGCTGATATTGTTAACTACTTAACTTGTAAAGTTTTACCACCTGATCTTACTTACCATCAATGAAAAAAGTTTTTGCATGATGTGAATTATTATCTTTGGGATGAGCCTTTATTGTTCAAAAGATGCCCTGATCAAATCATTAGAAGATGTGTGCCGAAAGAAGAGATGCAAGACATCCTCCATCATTGCCATTCATCATCATATGGAGGACACTTTGGAGCCACCCGTACAGCAGCTAAGTTACTTCAAAGTGGTTTCTTTTGGCCTTTTATTTTTCGTGATAGTTACACTTTGGTGAAAACTTGTGACCGATGCCAATGTATGGGAAATATTTCAAGGCGTCATGAGTTACCACTGAAAGGTATCTTAGAAGTTGAGTTGTTTGATGTTTGGGGAATAGATTTTATGGGGCATTTTCCTCCTTCTTTTGGTTTTGCTTATATCTTATTAGCAATTGATTATGTGTCAAAATGGGTGGACGCAATTGCTACAACAACAAATGATGCAAAGGTAGTGCTCAAATTTCTGCACAAGCATATATTCACAAGATTTGACACTCCACGAGCTATTATTAGTGATGAAGGGACTCACTTTTGCAACAAGTTATTTGAAAATCTTCTTTCTAAATATGGTGTAAAGCACAAGATAGCACTTGCTTACCATCCTCAAACTAATGACCAAGCTGAAATTTCAAATAGAGAAATCAAGAACATCCTTGAAAAGACGGTCAAAACCAATAGAAAGGATTGGGCGAAGAAGCTTGATGATGCTTTGTGGGCATACCGTACAGCCTTTAAAACACCTATCGGGATGTCTCCATACCGATTAGTGTTTGGAAAGGCATGTCATCTTCCTGTGGAGTTGGAGCATAGAGCTTATTGGGCTGTAAAAAAATTTAACTTTGATTTGAAGGCAGCAGGTGAAAAGCGACTTCTTCAATTGAATGAGATGGAAGAGTTCCGGAATGATGCATATGAAAATGCAAAGATCTATAAAGAGAGGACGAAGAAGTGGCATGACAAACAGATTCTTAGGCGAGAGTTTGCTCCAGGACAACAAGTTTTACTCTTCAATTCACGACTCAAACTCTTCCCAGAAAAGTTAAAATCAAGATGGACAGGTCCTTATACAATTCATGAGGTTTTCTCTTTTGGAGCAGTAGATTTGAAGGACAAGACAGGGAATATTTTCAGAATTAATGGTCAGAGATTGAAGCACTACTATGGAGAAAAAATGGAGATGAACTATGCATTTATTCCTCTTGGAGATCCTAATTGATGATGATTGAAAAGTCTGGCTGTAGACTTTAAAAACAAAGCGATTATGGGAGGCAACCCATAGATCTTTCTTTCATTCTTTCATTTATTTTATTATCTTTATTTATTAAGTTTTAATAAATTGGTTTTTGATGCAGGTTTATTTAGCATGAATAAAGAGCTGAAACAATTTTAAACTACGGAAGATTCATCATAAAACCAGGGAAGTTCCTTTTATTTCTTCAATCCTTTTTACTTTTGCATTAGAATGAAGACATTGTTTAGTTTAAGTTTGAGGGTGTAAACTCCTATAGTCATTTGATCCTCTTGTTTTCTAAGTCTTGGGTTGTTGATGGGTTATTTGATTCTCTTACCAAGCATGCATTGGAGTAAGATTGAATTCTCTATGACTCTGAAATTTGTGATTGAAGATAGTTTTGAGAAAAATTTTCAAAAATTTCTTTTATGTCAAGTGGAGTTTTGTGGGTACTTTGGTTTAAATCTTTGACCTTGAACAAAATTAAGCACGTAGTCGTTTTTCTCTTATTCCATTTTGCTTATGAAGAGAAGAAGTTGAAGTAATTGAAAGAGGGAAGTTCGATTTTGCTTTGCTTTAGAATCCGTTGATGGGTCCTTGAGGCGAAATCCTAGTTGAGACCAAATATTAGAGAAATAATCTAGGCATTTCTTTGGCATAACCAAAAAGCTTTCCCAACCGTCCTAAATATCATGCCATCATTACATGGTGTGTTTCTATAGTAAACCCCCTTGAGCCTTCATAAGCCTTTATTTATTTTTTGAACTACATAAACCATGACCGCTCTAAGCCTGAAAAACAATGAATCTACCTTTGATAGTTTGAGAAAATACTTTGGTGGAGAGTACATTTAAAAGAGAAAATTTGTTTCATAATGAACCGTATTATGTTTACTCTGTTTGATCAAAGAAGAAGAAGAAGAAAAAAGGAAGTGACTGGAAAAAAAAAAGAAAAAAAAAGAAAAAAAAAAGAAAAAGAAAAAGAAGTCGTGAAGCGGAGTGTGAATTACCTCAGATTTTGTTAAGGGAATTGTTGGTATTGCATCAGTGATTACAGCAATAATAATGCCACAAGTATGAGCATACTGCCAAGAAAGAGCTATGATTTGAATCATGTGGATATCTCTTTTAGTATTCTTTTCACTAAGTATTTTCCCAGTTTGCTTTGATTTTTCATATCCAATTCTTTCTTAACCCTCACCCTGTGGCCTATCATTACAACCTTATTAAAGACCTTTTGATCTCTGATTTTGGTGTTGACTACATTAGTGGAGATGATTTCTGAAAATGGACTTATGGGGTTAAGTTTTAAGAAAATTCTTCTGATTTTGGTTGTTCTACTTTTATCTGAGTTTGCAGGTGGTTTGAGGTTAAATTGACTATATCACACACACACTCAAGGTCTTAGCTTTAGGTTGAAGTAAACGCCTAACTCTTGCTTGACAAATTGCAAAATTTTTGATTGATTTTCTTGCTATCTTTGATGTTAAAAGAGTAAGATACTAGAGATGAAATCTAAACTCATAAAAGCTTGGTGAGTGATGATACTTCTCTGTCAGGTCGAGTTGATATTGTCTAAACTATCATTTGCTTTTCTTTTTGTTTGAGGACAAACAAAGTTGTAAGTTTGGGGGTATTTGATGACTTGCAAAAATTTCGTATTGCAGATTTTACAAGTTCGCTCGAGCGGAGGCTTTTGACCGCTCGAGCGAATTCAGGCAAATTCAAACGCTCGACTGTCGCTCGACAGGGAGCTCGAGCGGGTTGCTGAAAAACCAAGATCGCTCGAGCGGAGACATTGGACGCTCGAGCGAAATCAGGCAAAGTCGAACGCTCGATGTGTGCTTGATTGGACGTTCGAGCGAAATCAGACAGAGTCGAACGCTCGACGTGCGCTCGACACCCCGCTCGAGCGAACATCGTATTTTGACAGATCTAGGGTCTTCCGTCGTCAGACGATATAAAAATGGATTTTTCACTCTATAGCCGTACTTTTTGACTGGAGAACATCTTTTGGGACTGAAAAAGACAGTTAGAAGGATTCAATTCAATTGTTTTGGAGAGAGAATTCCAATTCTTGCACGTACGTTGGAATCATACACGAGCACAAACAGGAGAAAAGCATTGAATCATTTCCTTGGCCGCTCGACAGTGAGCTCGAGGAGTATTTTTCAGCGTTTATTTTCTTCCAATCTTCTCAGAACAATTATGGTGAATTCGTTTATGTTGAATTCCATTTCTAGCATGAGCTAAATTTTACTCATTCTAGGAAAACGATGTAATCTATTTCTGAACTATGTTTGATTGTCTATGCTAATTTAAGGAAATTCTCTCTTTGTTTATCTGATTTATTCTGAGTTTATTGCTTCTAATTAACTGTTCATTGATTAGATGATATTTAATCTTGTGATTTGCTATCGAAAGAGGGAATCATAGGGTAGATCTTGAATATTTCAGCATAGGTAAGTATAGAAATCGAAAGATTTGTATGAACCTATGTAGTAATTAAATCATTGGTTTTATTGCTTTCTTGCTTTATTAATTTGCATATTCTTGTATGAATTGATGAACAAGAATAATTTCCAATTGACTATCGAAAGAGGTTGTTGGATGGATTAGAGATTTGCTAATGAACAAAAAGAATTAAATTAAGTTAGCTGGATGAGAAAATCATAGTGAAGAATTAGGTGAAATCGATTTCCTAAAAGTTTTCTTTCCCATTAACTTGATTTTCGAACCTCAGTTTTATTTCATTTGCGTATTACTCTCTGAGTTGATTTTAGTTTAATTGGCAGCTACAAAAATCTTAGTGATTCCTCTAGATAAAATTAAGATTAGTATAATTTTGGTATTTGGCAAAAGTAAGGTACCAATCCCTGAGGACGATACTCTTCTTATCACTTTATTATAAAATTACGATACTGTGCACTTGCAGTTTTTCACCGATCACTCAACCTCTCTTCCACTACTGCTAATCGTGCCTCTATAGATGGTGGCAATGTATTCACTGCTCGGCTTGCTATGGAACGTGTTACAGTTGGCATGTGAAAACCACGTTGAATAATTATGTATCCCACAAATGGCCCCAATGTTAAGGAAGTGTCTCACTTCCCCTCTACAACCGTTCAACCATGTATTGTTAAGAGGCTCGGGTGTAATCCACCTGGGAAAACTCCGATGCTTAAGTCAGTAACTGTAACCCAAGAATTCAAAATTCAAGAGAGTTCGACCCTTTACTATCAAGAGTTACTTGGTATATATAGGCTTATACACAATGCTTATCTTATTCAGAGTTTATCGATGTGAATCATCACCCGATAACTGTGATGATTAAATCATGTAACTGCAGAAAATCTATATCTTTCCGTGAAAGATGGCATGATGCATGTATAATTTCGATGAGCTTTGAGCCTTGTTACTCCCTTTAATCAGTCAGGACCTCTCTTATGGGTTTTTCCCACTTTGAGCTTTTATGATAAAATGGGTCATTGGTTTAAATAGGCCCTCCAGAAACAACTCCCGAAAGATTGAAAACAATTAAAACAGAAATGAAACAGGTCCTAATACTGGCATTTACAAAGCAGGGTGTCCAACAATTGCCATTACTGTCTGTGTGAAATTTAAACAATTTGTTATCACGTGTTTATTTTCATGTTGGATGTTGTCTGTAATTTGTAATTGATAGGAGCTAGGTCTGTGCATGAGTTCAAAATGTAGCATGCTTCCAGACTTGCAAAAAAAAGTTAGTAGCATCAGTGGGAAACTTGGGGAAATTAGTTAAAAGTCCAGACATCTTTTCATTTGTAGATCATCTTCTACATAGTCCAACGGTATGAGTTTTAGAACAGTTCATCGCGCTGCGTTTTGCGATGGAGAAAGAACGAAATGCACAAAAATGAGACCGGTCTCTGGTGGTGCAAAACAAAAGCAAAGGATTCAACTTTCAAGTAAGGGCAAAATGGATATTTAATTATTGATGACATGGAGGGTCTGTGTTTTATACCTCATGACCGGCATGCTTCAGCCTTCCGAGCATTTTTCCCGATTACATATGTGGGGGTGTAAATTCCACACTCCGTCTCTCGACAAAATATATATATATATATTCGTCTGCAGGAGTTGCTTTTCATTTGCCCCTTCTAGGGCCACCTTACCCATAATTCCTCACTCCAAACCTGCCACTACCCACATCACCTAGACCCCTCTGCACCTTTCACAGTTCCATCCCTTCTCCTCTCTCACTGACGGCATCCGTCTTGAGGTAAGCTAATATCAGGTTTTGTTTGTTTGCTTACATTGATAGGTAGGAGTAAAAAGGTTTCTCGCCCCCTTTTTGTTTTGGTATGATAGCAGCAGTTATGCTAGTATTAACTATGTTTGTATCTTCCAAATCGCCGGTTGAGCCAATTATTTTATTGACTCACTACTCCATTAACGAGGACGACAAGATTACCGTTCTGTTTGTTGGGGTTTTGTAAGAATACAATCAGTAATGACCTTCTGTTCATTTCAGAAAATCAAAGAAGTTTAAGTGGTTTCATATCTGTAAATTGAACTATACATTGCGTTGAGGATAGGTGAAAAATTGGTTCATACAATTACGTAAATTCAGTTTCAAGATATTACCTTTTGTTAACTTGTTGCACCTGCGTGGGTGCCTGTGCATAATCTTGTTGCATCTAAACTGACACATATCTGGATGCGTATTTTGCTATTTTCTATGCAAATTAGAGGTTTTGCGAACCAAGAAATTAAAGATGCATCAATATAAATCATTGGCCAGTTTAGGAGCTTGTTGATGGCAGTCAATGCTATGGTTTTGTACTTGATTAAAATTTTAATACATTCAGATAGTTACCAACAGTTTACAGAAAGTACATAGTATGCTGTGACCTGTTACTGAATGCTGCTGAGCTAGGATGTACTCATACCAAGAATCCAGGATTTTTGCATACTTATCACTTGGGTGTGTTATTTTAACTCCGTATCTCAACCTTATCTATTGATAAAAGGAAATGAGGATTGATCTTTGGTTGTTCATATCTTTCAAAGGTGGTTTATTTGGTCCTGCCTGAGAATGGATTGAAAGGAGAGGTGGTTTGTTTGGTGTTTTATGTGCAGGATGGATAGAGCCTCAAATAATCATTCTCTACTCAATCATCAGGTAGGTTGTGAGGTATCAAGTTTACATTCGACCTGGTTAGTGCCCGTGATGCTTTGTATTGACCAATGATTTTAGGTGGTGTATGTGATCCCACATGGCTTGGGAGATAGAAGTTCTTGCTCTTAATAATTCCAATGAGGCTCAAATTGTAACATTTACTAGTTCTTTTGGAGTAGGATCCAACTGTGGCTTGGAACTCCCCTAGGGCATTACAAATAGTATCAAAGCCAATCCTAACAATAAATGTAGGACTTGAGCGGTGTCTCCTATGATTGCATGGCTTGATGAGGGCGTTTGAAATTTAAGGGGGGAGATTGTGATATCTTTTACTGGTTGATGAGTGTAGAAGGTGTATGGGATTCCACATTGTTTGGGAGGTAGTGGTTCTTGCTCTTTATAATGATTCCAATGGAGCTCAATTGTATCATTTTGTGTCTTTTGAAGTAGGACCTAGATGTGGCTTGGGCCTCCCTTGAGGCGTTACAGCTCCTAAAGTTGTTCTAAACATGTTGGGGAGTTGAGAGTGGTGATAAGGAGAAGGATCATGAATTGTAGTGTTTAACCCCTAGGGGTTGGCTCAAGTGGTAAAGGCCTTGGTCTTGGTGGTATACTACCTCCAAGTGTAAGGTTTGAATTCTTTCGGGTGTAAACAATTTCTAGGGGCCATCAGACTAGGGGAACCTTTCCTTGAATTACCCGAGGTGCACTTAAGAGAAACTCTTTGCCAAGAGCCTGTGAACTTCTGAGATTAGTCAAGACTTTGTTCTCGGACACCCGGTGCCAATAAAAAAGAAATGAATTGTAGTCCTTGGGGCAGGATTTGCCTTAACGCTTGAACTAAATCATTTGTGAGAGCATAATTGCTGCACTTGAGGGTATTTAGATTCTGCTGTAAAAGCTCAAAATGCTGTCCTAGTGTTTGTTATTTTCCCAGTTGGGGGTGGACTTGTTTGATTTCTTCCTCTTTTTTCTTTTAGATTTTATCTTTTAGTCTTAAAGAGTTTATGTTGTCTTGTCTCCTTTCTCAGGTTGGGGCTTCTTTTATATTTTCCATGTTCTTGGCCTTTGCATATTTCATTTACTAAGGCTCTTTGGGTGCCACTCTCTTTTGGTGGTGGCTACTACTGGTCATGTATGGAATTTTGTCATGTTACTTATTTGGTCATTAAGCTCGTGGGTTCTAGCTCAAATTTTACATTCCTACCATATGAGAATAGAGTGGAGGGTTTAATCATAGATTTAAAATGCACTGATGCACTGGGTATGTGTGTTTAAGAATGGCCTTTAAGCTTGTATGCATGCATGTAGATTTTTTAGATAAGGTGTAAATGTTATTTTCCTGGTATTTTGGCCATTTTTTCTGATGGAATAGGTGGTTTGCTTGAAATTTTGGTCAGATTTACAACCTGTATGGAATTCTTATTTTCATTCATGTGATACCCCATATGATAAGATTGAGAGTAGGTGGTGTGTGAGATCCCACATTGCTTAAAAATGAGAAGTTCTTGCTCCTTGTAAGGTTCCAATGAGGTTTCAATTGTATCATTGACTTGTCTTTTTGGAGTATAGGCCATGTGGTTTGGGCCTTTCATTGGGGCATTATAAATGGTATCAGAGCCTATCCCAACCAGAAATGTGGGACTTGAGCTGTACCACTTACAACAGGCAGGCCTAAGGAGGATGTCGGGAATTTAAGGGGGGTACATATGATAAGATTGAGAGTAGGTGGTGTATGGGATCCCATATTGCTTGGGAATGAGAAGTTCTTGCTCTTTATAAGGTGTCAATTGTATCATTGATTAGTCCTTTTGGAGTATAGGCCATGTGGTTTGGGCCTTTTATTGGGGCGTTACAATTCAACACCAAAGTGAACTCAATTCTGGAAGCAAAAGGATTCCAGACACTACAATGGGCCAGATCAATCTGAGTTGATTTGAGCCATTTGGATTCAATATTTTATTTCTTAAGGGTTCCAAACATGCTAGTTTTTCCTTTTAAAGCTTAGTTGTTTATTTTTTGGGTGGTTTGTTCTGTATTCCTTTTTAGTAGGTATTGTTTGAACTTAGAACTAATCAAACCCCATCGCATCCAAGCATTACTACTTGAGCTGAGCCCTAGGATAAGGATACTACTTTTGATTCTTTTCTTGTTTTGTTTGCAATGAAGCTAAGATTAGGACTTTCTATTCCATTATAGGTGTATGCTACAATGATTTAGACAATTTACGGTAAAAATTCCAAGATGATTAGGATGCGTTATTACCTTCATTTATTAGTATGCCTTTCTCTGAAATAAGTGCTGACATTTTACAATTCTTATTCGTCGCTCTTTCGATTAGTTCAGCTTCTGATTCAGATTTTATATGTTTATCATCATTTCCCATGTCTCTTATAATTTTTACTGGTACTTGAAAGACTCAAGTTTCACGTTCAGTTGAGACTATGCCTTCAGTGTCGCTGGCTAGAGTACTTTTGGGAGTGCCTTTTCAATGTGCTCAATCATGTTGATTTTTCCAACATTTTGAAGTATACTGGCAAAAATTTCAGACCCGTTGCCCCCTTCCTGAGTCCCTCTCTTCTGTACAGGCATCTGAAATCAGGTTACTCTCATTTACGCGAAACGTAACAGCTGGAAACCAACTATGCAAACAGCTTCTCATCTCCATTCATTCTTGTACTTCTCTACGAGGTCTCTCTCTCTCTCTCTCTCTCTCTCTCTCTCTCTCTCTCTCTCTCTCTCTCTCTCTCTCTCTCTCTCTCTCCCTCCCTGTGTATGTGTGGTGCATGCATGATCCTGCTTTAAATTTTCATGTCTGTCAACTTTTGATTGAAGTTTCAAACCTGCAGAAGAAATACCATAAAACCAGAAGGATGCATGAACATGCAAACCTCTAATTCGAATGTGCCTATCAGAAAATTCTGCTATACTGGAAGAGCGCGGACTTGTAAATTTCTTGTGTCTGTACCACCGACAAGATTGTTTGCCTTTCCCAACACAGATGATGGTCACCCTTCTGCCCCTGTCGTAGAAGAAGATAAAAATACAAACCATGCACCCAATTCTGAAGCAGAGACCTTACTGAGTAAATGGTCACCGCCTAGGTATCTGTGGAGGGGATTATCTGTTCTTATCATGGCCGGACAGGTAATCATCAGGACGCTAAAGGGAAAATTCCACTGGAGGAATACTCTGCAACAGTTGGAGAGAGTTGGTCCAAGATCAGTGGGAGTCTGTCTTTTGACTTCAGCTTTTGTTGGGATGGCTTTCACCATCCAATTCGTTAGAGAATTCACCAGATTGGGATTGAACAGATCCATTGGTGGGGTATTAGCTCTGGCTTTCTCAAGGGAGCTGAGTCCTGTGATAACATCAATAGTTGTTGCTGGGCGTATCGGAAGTGCGTTTGCAGCAGAATTAGGAACAATGCAGGTTTCTGAGCAAACTGACACATTGAGAGTTCTTGGGGCCAACCCTGTCGACTATCTTGTGACACCCAGGGTGATTGCGTCCTGTATTGCTTTGCCATTTTTGACTCTAATGTGTTTCACGGTGGGGATGGCATCCAGTGCCCTTTTGGCTGATGGTGTTTATGGGATTAGCATTAACATTATCTTGGATTCTGCTCATAGAGCACTTAAACCATGGGACATAATCAGTGCCATGCTAAAGTCACAAGTCTTTGGTGCAATTATTTCTATTGTGAGCTGTGCATGGGGAGTTACCACCATGGGAGGTGCTAAAGGTGTTGGGGAGTCTACAACTTCAGCTGTGGTTATTTCACTTGTTGGTATCTTTATTGCTGACTTTGCACTCTCATATTGCTTTTTCCAAGGAACTGGAGATTCACTGAAGAGTTGTATATGAACAATTGGTGAGTTTGTGATGTTTAATTGAAGTTTCTCCTCCGCTGTTTTTTTGTTGATAAGTTATCCGCTGTTAGGCTATGGATATTGCCTGCAATCAGATACATAAAACACATATTATGTATAACAGTTCCTGCTTAATGATTTTGGACTACTTGATTTCCCCTTTTATTAAATTTTATAGAGGAAGCAGATGATGATAGTGGTGGGTTCTATGGCAAGAACGAGTGTAATAATTGTAGTGTGAGAGTTGGATGTCTGTAGTTTTAGTTGTTTCTAATTGTTAAGCTTCATTAAAATAACCCTGAAGCATATCATTTCCAAGTAAGGACTTTATTTTGATTTCAATTCAACAAGTATTGGTTCCTAAAATTTCGAATAATGAAGCTCAGATATATCTACCCTGTGCTAGAGCAAGATGGATGTCCTGATGTTTGGTGCAAGTCTTTACTAGTGTTAAGAGCATGCGGTTATATAAATTCCTAGTTTAGTTCGGTTTTCTTGGGACTTTCTCTTGTATATGTACGTGGGTTATGCCTATTGGTTATGAAAATTTTCAAACGGTAGGTTTTTTTTTTCGTCTTATCTTATAAAAGAAATACAGAAATGGGAGGAGTTTCTTTATATTGGTATTGGTTGGTAGCGGTGCCCATGATTGTAGACTTGATGGTTGAATCAAGTAAATTATTGTATTTTGTTGTCTAAAGTATTTTCTGGTGTCATTTTTTCATGCTTAATTCGCATAGAAAACAAAAGACCTCAAGTATATTTTTATGCCTTGGTAACCTTTCGTCTATTTTGTGGGCTTACAAAGTTTCTTTTTCAACCATTACTTCTCGCCAACGACATTCAGCTTTCTTGCTTTATGCGCAACCATTGCGAGCACGCAATAATGCATGCATTTAGGCCTCGGATGAGATAAGACCTTTTGATTTTATTTGATATAATTATTATAATTTATTCAAACTTTCACATAAAATATAATAAATAATTTAATTTTTTAAAATTTTAAAATAAGAATTATATCAAAAAAAATAGATTTTAATATAATTTTATTTAATTTTTAATTTTTATTTCATTTCATCTCATATGTGTAATTAAATAAAGTTTTTAAATTGTTCTCAATAAAAGTTTTGGTTACTGTTTTCCTAACCCAGGCTATGGCAATTGCTTTCAAGAATTGTTTTTCGTTTTTTGATTTTTTTTGTTTTTTCAGATTTAAAAATTTAGGAAAGGAATCGAATTGATAACCTTTCTTATAAAGATTGAGTCTCATGTCATCAGGGCTACGAGCTCTTGGCCTTTTTTTTTTGGTACTTAGGCGTTCTTTTCTTAGGCAAATGAGGTTATTATGAAATTCTAATGTATAAAAGATCGGGTTGCTAACCCATATAATCATCCCAAAATATTAAGAAGTGGGCAGTTAAATAAATGTTATATAGAGATGAACAGTTAATTTAAAAAGAGATGGTCACAGGGAGAGGTTTAACACCAGAGTGGTTTGGTATGAGAGTCTTTTCATGAGCAGCTTTGTTACATACAGTCACCACATGCAGTCGGCGTGCAGTCGGCTATACAGAATAAATAAAAAAAAATTATAAAAAAATTTTTTTATATTCAAGGGGACCTACATGAATTATAAAAAGTTATAAAAATAATTTTTTTTTTCATGTAGATCTCGTATTAATTTTTTTTTTACAGCTGACTACACGCCAATTGTATCTCCCAACTGAAAAAAGTATTTCTCTCTCATGAGAGTGTCGTGAAAAGGTTTGCCAAGTTTTATATTAATGTAATTCAGTGACAGCTGTATTCGATAAGATTGCATCCAAAAGTTTTTCTAGTTGCAAGTGGTGTGACAACACATCATATCCATACAGCTGACTTGATAGTATTTTATAATTTTCATTTCTAACGTTCAAAATTTTGAGTTACTTACAAATTAAATAATGTTACGTGAATAATGTCATATTGTATCCTATAAACTGACTTACAAATAATATAATTCTATACGAGTTGGAGAAGCTTAGGGAGGTCTCTTACTCCCCAGCCTTGGATAAGGGGAGAATCAATTAAAGGATAATGATGCTAAGTTTTCAACTTGTCTATGTGGATAGAGGAATGTGTCTAATTCCCCATCTTTAAAAGAAGAGTTTTGCTACATATAAGTACAGTCGTGCACTAATCTGTATACTAATACTGATTTATTCATATTTAAAATTTAAATTAATACTATTTTCAATAAAATTTATTTTTTGATCAATCACATCATATTGGTGTATAGATTAGTACATAATTATGCTTGCAACTATATTTTTTCTTAGAAGAATGGTGGCCTGGAAAGGGTGATGTTTACTGGGAAATAAGGGACTATTGGGAGAGGCTATGCTAGCTTGCTCGAACCTCGGTTATTTTATTCAACCATGTCTTCAGGGAGATTAATACAGTTGCAGATCTCTTAGTAAAGGAAGGAGTTAAAGGCCGAAGTGACAAGTTTTTTATTGCCTCTAGAGAAATTTTTGGTTCTCTTGTAATTGATAGACTAGGTTTACCAATATTGCGTTGTTGATATATTTTTGTTGCTCCAATCGGTTTATTATGTATGTTTTTCATATTAAAATACTAAAAACTTGTAAGTGTGTGATTTGTTCCACGGTATTCCTCCGCCATAAGTGAGGTTATCAATAAAATTAGAGTTTCGTTCTCTTTAAAAAATATATATTTATATAAGAGGATGAAACCATTCATGGTTTTGTTGAGGAATGAGAAATTTGGAGAATTGTAGCAGTGCAAGAGTCTCAAGTGGGGGGATGTAAGTGGTCATGAGATGTTGAAAATTTGAGGTCGAGGAATCTATTGAAGCAGCACATGTGGTACTATTGAACACGCGAGACTTGCATTCTGCCCATCAAATTGAGTTGCAACCTCCATCTTTATAGATTAGCAATCTGTAGTTAAGTCATTTTTATTATGCTAAAGAAAAAGAAAAATATAGTAAAATTGTTCAAAAACGAATTTTAAGTCTTTGGGGGGAGATGGGAAGGTAGAGGAGTGGCTGCATGGCCCTTCACTCGGATCATCGGTACCGTAGCATCTGGAAATGGAGTTATTTTTTGTTTTTGCAAACTCTTATATGTTTATGTTCTTTTGCAGTATGGCACCTTGCTGAAGACATTGTGCTTGCTTGCAGCTAACAACATTACGGTCCCATGACTTATATTATCCGTCTTGCCTGATGGAAAATTATTTTACCCCCTTTTTAATATGTAAATTGAAATCTTTTATAGCTTTGAGTGTAAAGTAAAATGTAGGCAGTAATTTGCAGTGCGAAGAGTTCATTGTTGGTTAGTTATTGTAGTGATTCCTTCTTATTCCCCCCAACGAGTTTGCCATGCCAAGAAAAAGTCATATGAGCCCTTTTTTCCCTCTAAATTTGCCAAAAGACTTCTTCTCCTGGTGATTATATCCGGCCACCCACCTATTGTTACAACAACTATTTGTTACAACAAAAGGAGGATATACTAGTTAAACTATAAGGGTCTCTGTTTGAAAACATAATAAGATATTTTCAAACTATTTTACTACTATTCACAAATATTTTGAAATATTCTTAACATCTAAATCAGTCTTAAGTACTCAACTGATGTCCTCACTTGTAATAACAATCAATAAAGGTTCAAATGGTCAACTGGTATATCCCTTCTTTGTAGTAACAAAAGAGAGGTAAGGTCGTTAGTTCTTATAATCTTCATGGAGATGTTATCTCTTTATAGAAAATTAAATAAAAAAAAAAAATGGAGGGAGAAGTCGGGGGTGATGACGCGTATATGCTGCACAAGGATACAATGTTGGATATGGTAATGCAAAGTCATTGTTCAACAATCTTTGCAATTCAATCACTAACATTGTCATTCAGGCAAAAACAAAAGCTTATCTTCTTCTGTCCAACCAAACCTTCTTCCAACTAGGAAGTGATCTCTACCCCCCACACCCTTTTCCATTCGAGGTTTGTGTGCTAACATACTTGAGCAAAGCTAAAGAAGCAACATCTGGTCCCTGACATTTTTAAACCCCAAATTAGGGGACTGCTCCACATTGAAGCATGCAAGGTCTATCACCTTGGCAGACTTGATGGCATTGAAGCAAGGTCTATTGTATTGTTTACTGCTAAACTACTCGAATATAATCTTTGAAACTGATTTAGCTGCATGCTGTTGTTTCATGGTCTCACCATTCTACTTCTCCACCATGGCAATACTATCATATTTGGAAAGATATACTTGCTTTCCAGCAAGTGTTATCTTTTTCTATACAGCATATATGCTTATCAGAAGGGTAATTTTGTGGCTAATCATCTTGATAAGGAAGGAGCAGCAGGCGTCTCAGCTCTCTATTCTTTGGCTAGTCAGTTACCATCATTGCTACAGGTACTGCTACTCCTACTGCTTGTGACTTTTGGGCAAATTTTATTGAATTACACTACTCCTAATTTTTGTGTTCATTACTGCATTGCTTCTACATCACTGGTTATATTTATTATACAGACTAATATATATGTATGTGTTCATTGTTTATTGTGTCGATGAACTTACCCGTTTATTCCCTTTTCTTTCAGTTGACAGTGAGATACATATTGTACGTTTTCCATTGGTTTTTGAAGACCAATGAACATATACCCGGCAGCGAATGGAAGGTTCTCTTCGGTGCTTCACCTTTGAGATTCTTCTGATTAATGATAAAAACTGAAAAATCGAAAACCCTAACTTCTGAGATTCCTCTTTGACACTTCACTCTTGAGATTCCTCAACACGACCAAAATAGAAAAAAAAAATGGAATACAGGAAAATGGAGAAAGAGAAAGTGACAAAGAGAGCATAAGAACAGAAGCAAGAAAAAAAACAAAAAACAAAAGAGAATAGAAGCTACACTTCATCAAAACAAGCAAAACGTAAAAGAAGCAAATTCAAAACCAAAAAAGTAACGGTACATACGTAACACTCTCTACAATACTTTTCACAATACATACTATAAAATGAGGATATTTTTGTAAAATAGTGTTATTTTTATATAATATTTTATAATAATACCCTTCATTTTAAAACATGATTGTGAAATATACTGTGAAAAGTATTGTGTTTATCATTTTTTAAACCAAAAACCAATGGAAAATGTACAGATGAACGAAATAAGGGCAAAAACGTAAAATCAAACAAGGGCAAAAACGTACAAAAGCAACAAACAGAGCGACAAAGAAGGAAAGCGAAAATAACCAAGCGAGGGCAAGAATCTACACATGCAATCAAACAAGGGTAGAAACGTGACGTAAAAATGCAAGACATGGCCATACAGAAAGTCATAAATGGGAAGACAAATCAACAAACGAGGACACAAAAGTAAATAGGAGAAACATTGAGGGACAGAAACGGAAAGCAAAAGTAGGACCAAAAGCACTATTGTTTTTCGCCTGAGGCTTTTATATATAGAATATATATATATACCATACTCCTAGTTAGGGGTGTCAAATCGTAATTTTGTGTTGTGTCAAAATATTTATATTATATTATATATATTAATCATAATCCGATCCGTTAAATTTATTATGTCAAAATTTTAATCCTTAAGATAATCAATTAATATAATAGGTCGGGTCGGGTCAACCTGTTTTGACCCATTACTGAATATTATAAAATATATTAACACGACATAGTACGATCCGTTTCAAACTATTTATATAAATAAGTTGAATATGTATAAAATTAATTCGTTTGACCTTATTAAATTTAGTATAATTTTATATAAATGTTAAAATCATAATATCTATAAAAATTATGAAACTAACTACAAGTCCACAATTATAATTCAAACAACAAAAATATCGAAATTGAAATTTTAACAATTTTATTTTTAGGTATAAGGATATAATTGTAACTTTAACTTTCTTAACGTGTCATAACAAGTTGACCCGTTATCAATCCGTTAAGCAATCGTGCTTTAACGGTTCAATCTGTTTTGATCCGAACCCATTAAGACTAAATTTTAACTTATTATTATCGTATCGTATTTGTGTTGAGTTAACAAACTGTGTAATTTATTGCCACCCCTCTTTCTAATTATAAATTGGTATGAAACACAAATATTTCATATATATATTTTTTTATCTGGAATATTTCATATTTTCAAAATGAAATGAATAAATAAATTTAAATTTCTCAAACCAAGGACATAAAAGACATATTTATGCTCCGATTTGCAAATGGGTTTTGCTACATACAATTGGTAAATGCAATCGACGTGCAGTCGGCTGTACGGAATTCAGGGGAACCTACATGAATAAAAAAATGTTATAAAAATAATTTTTTTATGTAAGTTTCGTATTAATTTATTTTTTTACAATCGACTGTACGTCGACTACATCTACCGACTGCAAAAAGTATTTCTCTTTGCGAATATATATGTTTTTCGCACTTTTTGTCTGGACCAAAAGGAGGACCGAAATTGGCTGTGTCTCAGCAGCTCTTGACGGTGTCTATTCGTCTCAGCCTAAAATTCATCAAAAGTAAAAGTAAAAGAAAAAACAGAAAAGAAAAAGATAAATAAATAAATCAAACAACGAGTAGTGCCTCTCCTGCTCCCTCTTGCCATTACTCTCCCTCTCTCGCACTCTGTTGTTTTCCTTCGCCATCATCATCGTCAGCTTCTTCGTCTATATACCCTTCTCACCCCCACTTTTCTTTCCCTCTCGCCCCACCTCTGAGCTTGGTGACACCAATCTTTCCCTGCAATTCCAAGCCTTCTTTTTCCTTCTTCCTTCCCCTTGCTGCCTCCCACAAGTCGCCAACTGTTACATTTTCCTTCCATTTCTTTCTTTTCTTCTTTATGGGCCCCCTTCTTTTTGCCTACCCTCTTTTCAATTCCAAACATTCTAAGTCCCTGATTCTGTTTTTCTGGGTTAACGGGGCCTGGAATTTCTGCTAATACTTCGTAATTTTATGGAGCTCAGCTTTTGGTCCCGCTCTTGTTTGCATAGTTTCCAGCCGTTATAATTAATCCAACCTCATTTTTTTCTTGTTATCATTTTAATTCTTTGCCATTCGCTGATTTGAGCGTGTTCAATTCTTACAATGCTGTCTCAGCAGCAAAATCCGCCAGAGACTTCGCATTCTCGGCAGCAAAAAAATTGTCTCGACGACAAGAGCTTGGAAAGAGATATTCAGTCCTTCTCCATAAGGTGATTTCATTTTGCCTACATTGGTTTTGAATATTGGTATTTCTAGTCTTTTATGAGTTACTTTTCTTAGTATTTTATGTACCGGCATTGCATGGTCTTCGATATTGCACTTGATCACATGCACCGCTTTTGTTGAAACTGGATGATATTTCTTCAGTAAGAAAATGAAATTTGTTTTCCTTTGAGTTAATAGTATTTCGAGAATCTGATTGTAGAAAGAGTTATAATTTCTGTTCCGCATGGGATGATTGGAATAAATGGATGAGCATACCTTGACATAATTAAAGATTAAACTGAATCTTGGTCAAATCTTGTAATCCGTTTCTTTATCAACTTTGGCATGTGTTTGAATTGCCAGCTTTTTATGTTTTGATCTGTTTTCTTCTGGTATAGTATTTCTATCAGAAATTATCCTCTTATTACCCCTTTTCATTTGTTCTTTTACAATTCTTATATGTCCAGCTTTTACTTGTTTTTGAGATTTGATTTCCTTTTCGTTTCAGTACTTCTTACGCAATCTCACCTTGATCTTTTTTATGATGAATTATTCAGATTGATTTGTTCAACTTAAGCTGTTTGTCCGAGAATGGACTGAGATCTTGCTGATAACTTTCTGTACTGCAGGCAGTATGCTCTTGCATCTCGTCAAAATGATATCAATTGTAGCTGGCCATTTCCGGAGAAATACTTGCAAATCTGTTTTAAACACGGTATCCACAATGTTTTACCACCCTTTGAACCCCGTGGTTCTGCCATTCTATCACTCAGACAGGGTGCAAGTTTCAAGTCTTCTGGAAAAGATAATGAAAAGAAGGATTCCTTTGACGATAAAGAACAAGATTTTGTTGGGCAGGAGAAACTTTTCAAATATGAGTGTGATTCATACTCTTATGAAGAAATATCAAAACTTTCCAGCCAGGATTGCCATTTATCCCTTTCTAGTAGCTGTAAGCTTGAAGAGAGCAACCACATTACTTCTGATCTTGCTTCTTCTGTCATAGTTCCCAAAGTTCAACCTTCAATTACAATGCCTAGTTTGCACCTTGATGTTGATCAGAATAGTCAATCACAGACTTTCACAAAGATGTTGATGCATAAGCTAAAAAGGCGCAAAGGGAAACGTAAGAAACGGTCAATGGTGGATATTTTAGCTGTGGCAAAGAATTGTACTTTGGAGGATCTTTACAGAATTAACAGAATATTGGGATGTGGTTCAGAAAAACCTCTGGAACATGGGAGTGAAGGAAATGATGCTGAGAATAATTGTGAATCTGAGCTGACAAATGAGTGCTTGGACAAGAGGCTTCAAAGGGATGATTGTGAACCTGTGACTGTAAATGCACTCAGTAAAAAGCAGTTGGTACTAAAGTTCAAGTTCAGTGGACACAAACCCAATTAATGAAACAGACAAACAGTTTGGCAGTATATACCAAGGTACAGGTCCTGGCCCTATAATTTTTCTTCTGTATTCTATGGTAATGTTGACTTTCAAACACTCAAGGCATTTGAACAAAAGCTCTAAATTAGTAAGCATAAAAGCCCTCTGAAAGAGCCACTGTTAAAAGTAAGCTTGTAAAAATCTCATTGAATATAATCTTTAATCATACATGTAAATGATGACGATTCAATATTTACCAGCCGGCACAACTATATCCTAGTTATAATACGTTGTTTGTAATAATTGGACTTCTGATAATCTTTTAGTGGAGCTGCATACTGCAGTACTCTAGTCTCAATGTAAATCTTCATGTACTTCTGTTTTAATCGTTTTTGAGCATATTTCAGCATCCCATTCCTTTTTGGGATCAAAGTCCAGATATAATTTATTCTCCCTAGTGGCCATCTAAGAGTGCAGGAGAATTTGTTGCTGTATTTTTCTTCATAAATGGTATTTGTACTATCCTGAATTTAGCTTGAGAGGGTGATTTATGAGATCTCAAATTGTTTGGGAGGGTGAAGTTTTTGTAATTTATAATAGTTTTAAGGAGCTTTAATTGTAACCCTGACTAGTTTGTTTAGAGTATAGGCCAAGTTGTGAGGCCACTACAACATAACATGGTTTTTGCGTCTGATTTTTTCCCGGCGTTTTATGCGTTTGACGCAAGAATCATGTGGAGTCCATTTTCTTACGGTGACCAATATAATGACCCAAGGAAAGCCGGCGTTCCTTGGGTCATTACAAATGATATTAGAGTCAACGATCCATAGAAAACTCAAGCCACACCGGAAACTATACTCTAAATAGAGTAATCAAGTTTACAATTCTTGGAATCTCTATAAATCGCAAGAATTTCTCTCTCCTAAGAAATGTGGGATTTTATTCATCACCCTCACATACTAAATATGGGGTATTGCCATGTCAGATACAAGTTTTTCTTTCTTTAGAAACAGCACTAGAGACTCAGAATATAAATTGTTATCATTTACAGGACCTAGAACAAACAATTAAGTTATGCTCACAGATGCCACATGTGTACCTGTTTGTCCTAAAATCACCACCCATATGCAGACTAGATTAGGTCCAATAATTCTGGTAAATAAATTAACAATTCAAAAGTGAAATAAATAAATAAATCGCTCTCATGATGTTCTTACAAGAATGTGGCCTAATAGCCATTGCCACTTTAGATATCGTTCTTTATTTTTACCAAGATATCAAATAATTTCACTGCAGTTTTAGGGCTGTATCTTATAATGTTTATCACTAGCTTTTATGAGAAATTATGTCTTTCTTGACTTTCTAGCTGATTAAAAATTCTGCTAAAAACTCTTCCAATTACAAGCCAGGATTTTTCTTTTTTCTTCTCTTCTGTCCTCTATGATAATGCTTGCAATATCAAATTCTTAGCTCTCCTGCATGCCCTACTATGGAACCCATTAAATCTTTAGCTGTATAGAATATCTTGATGCACATTGCAACTTCCAAAACTATGATTACCTGAGCAAGAGCGATCCAATGAAGACTGGAAAAACAGGATCAAACGCATGAATGCCTTCAAAATGAATTTGCCATCCTGAGTCTAAGGGCATGTTTGGATCCTTGGTGTATCTCAAAATTTTGTGAATAGAAATGAAATGGTTTGAGTGAATATGTTTTATTAGGTTTTGATAAAGGAGAAAGAAAAAGTTGAATAAAAGTATTATAAAGTTAAAAAATTGTTTGAATATAATCTTTTAATATTATTTTTGTTTTGAAGTTTGTAAAAGTTTTATTGATTTTTGTGTTTGAATAATGATTAGATGAAAAATTAGAAATTGAAAAGTGTTTTATGTTTGAGTGACGTTTGTGAATGAAATTATAAGAAGTTTTGAGAATTTTGAGAATTCTCATGCTTGCCAAACATCCCCTAAGGTTCTCTGTCTTTTGGAGTTTTTTTTTTAATTTTTAATTTTAATTTTAATTTTTTTAAGGTTAAATTCTTTTATAAGTTTGCAATCGGTTTGAATGTTTAATCCTTTATATGCTTCGGTGCATTTTTATTTAGATTGTGTTTGTTTCAGCCAAAAATATTTTCAGGGTAAACATTTCTTCTATTGGACTATTTGGAAACAGAAAACAGCGGTTAATAGAAAATGGCTAGTTGATCAATGGGAAAATGATGTGCATGAGGTGAAAAATGACTTACCCCTCTACAGGGTAGCAAGTCATTTTCCTCCCCTTGCTTCTTGATATGTTTTTCTTCATTCAAGCAATAAGTAGACATCTTCTTTTTGCTCAAATGAAAGAGAGAATCTTTTGCTGAATATTTTTATTGTTACAAATAATCTTAAAAATTATTAAATTGATTTTCTATTTTTGTAGAGTATATTAATATTATGCATAAAAATTATTAGTACATAAATAGTTATATATGTAGTAGTCATTATTTTCAGTGCAACCAAACACCAGTAACTCTTTTTGATATCATTTTCCAGAACCCCTGAGGGTTGGCTCAAGTGGTAAAGGCCTTGGGCTTGGGGATATGCTCCCCCCATGTCTAAGGTTCAAATCCATGCAAACAATTTTTAGGAGCCATTGGACTGGGGGATTTTCTCTTTGAATTACCCGAGATGCACTTGCATGGAACTCCTTGCTGAGGGCCTGTGCACTCCCACGATTAGTCGGGAGGTTGTTCATGGACACCCGGTGCCTTTAAAAAAAATATATCATTTTCCAGATGTCAACCAAACATCAGAAAATCAGTAATGTTTCCAGAAAATATTTTCATCTGAATATATTTTCCTATTTTTCTTATTTTTCATTGAAACAAACGCAACCTTTTTATCAAACTCAACTTCTTACAACAACATAAATTGGAATCAGTGAAATTAGTGCTTGATTTTTCTTGTAGTTGATACATACAAGGTGTTAGTGTAGGATGATCTATTTGATAAGATTGAATCCATAGAATGGCAAGGAATCAAGACTTCATATATGCATATATTTTTTTGATAAGTACTCACACACGCGCGCACATATATATATGCGCATATATTTATGAGTGTATTGTATATACAAATTACTTGGTTGTTTTAATATATCATTTTGGAATGAGACAGACTTGTGGAAACTAGTACCATTTAATAAATCTTGTTACAGTGTCAGTTCTGGCTTTCATTCATGTAGTTTTTCAGTGATCAATAAAGTTCCATTATCACAGGTTTCAATCTGAAATATCTCAATTTGAGGTCATAGAGTAATGGTAATTAACAGGTCGATAGATATGAAAATTCTATACCTGCCGGCTCCACCGCATAGGTAACAACCTAAATAATTAGCTTCTACAGAAACATATAGTCTCCATGGGCTACCAATTTCTGCAGTATGGATGATCTATAAGCTTTTGATCATCTCTAAGCTGTATCATAGAATAACCAGGAAAATATAGGCTTCAGACCAAATGGTATTTCCACCCTCATACATAACTTGTTTCCTGAATACCTTTTTTGTTTATCCGAACAAAAAAGTTATCCGGGAAAAAATAATTTGTGGTTGCCAAGAATTTCAAAGGTTAATCCAAAAACGCCATAAGTTCAATCAAAAGAAAAAAAAAAAGGCCTAAAACACCAAATGGAGCATAAATTGTATACTGACTGAAAGTAATTTTTCAGCAGACTTGGAAAAGCAGCCAGAGAACCTCACCATATCTGCCCTTATATATTAATTGACTGTGTCCTACTCGCTTGTCATCTAAATTAGAAACTTCAATGGACTGCTTCTATTTCTGTCGATTGCTGTCTTTTCAATTGTTATAACTTCTTTGTTGATTCTGTATATTACAGGTTTCAGGTGCTCTTAGTTGATTATGAAGATATCAGACGATCTTTCTAATTTCTTTTAAACCCCATATGGTCCTTACGAGGCAGTTGGGCTCTTGTGGTTGTGCAGCTCCAAGTCCCATGTACAATGCCGAGGGGTAGAGAAAGGGAGGTTCACTCAGCAAAGAGCCTTTTAGGTGTTGCTTGTCGGGAAGGAAATGGGATGGAGATTATCCTATGCATTGTTGATCTCTCTTTTTCTTCTATTTTTATTCAAATCTTTATCATGGCCTAGGTGGAGTACAGTGGGTAGCCATTGACTTCTATTGTTGGTGCTGAACTATGCCAACTTTTGTAGAAAAACCAGGGTCACATGAATTGACATTCTTTTTCCAATTTAGTAAGGCTTATCCTAGCCATTTTTGGAGTAATAATTAATACTCTTTTTCATCATGGGTTTTGTCACCTCTAGTCACACCAGTACTTGATGTGTCATATTTTAAGTGATTTTTCATTTAAGTGGTGATCTATAAAGTGACTTAAAATGTGTAATTGAGGATGAAAATTTCTTGGTCAGTTGTTCTCGGTCCATGGTGTCTGAGAAATTCATTTTTCGGTCTGGTCCTGGGGTGTGCTTTTTTTGGAACGGACATGACCAAATCAGACTGAAATGTTTATGTTTAAATCATTCGATAATATATGTGATTATATAGATTAGATGAAATATTTAAATCTTCTAAATATTTTTTATATATAATATATTATTTTATATAGTAGTTGTATAAATTAATTATGTAATTTTTATTTAATCTATCACCATTGACCATATAAAATATAAAATAATATATGCTATCAATTAAGTAATATATCATATGATAATATATGGTATTATTATATGTAGATACATACTCTACTATTTACACCTAATTAAAGTAATTAGGTAATTTTCTTTTAAGATACCTAAATTGCAAGTAAGCATTAATAATCTATGGACAATAAAATTATTTAATATTAATTAACCATATATAAAATGTTAAAATTTTAATATAGGCCATTATGAATACTAAAGTACTAAGTTAGTAACTATTAACATCATAAATATAATTATATTTAATTAATTTTTTAATGAATTAGTTACATAATTTATATTAAACAGCTCACTTAATTTTTATTTTACTAATTTAATTATTATTTTTTATTAATTCTCTGCCAGAAAAATAAAAGTTGTAAAAGATGTTCTTAGCTCATGTGGACTGATTAGATAGATAGCTAATGGTCTAGTCCAAAAAAAAGAGTGGACCGAAATTTTTAATCCGTGACCCCTCTAGACTAGACTTGACCGATTACATTCCTATGTGTAACTTCAAAATTTGTGAATGAGGATGATAATATACAACATATACAAGATGAAGAGTAACATTGCTTTTTTATTTTTTAGAAAATTGCAGGCATGCACTTGGGATAAGACTGTCTAAAATTATTAATAAAGTCATAAGATATAGTATAATTAGTTTGTTATAAATACAAGGTTGATGAATTCCATTCATAAATTTAGTTTGCCTAATTAACTTAGACAGTAAGTCTTAACAATTATGAATTATATATGTGATTTTATGAAAATAAATTAAATTTTATAGAGAAAATAGTAAAATTTTTAGAATTTCTAAATGGTATGAATGAACAATAAGAATAGTATTTTCTTTTCATATTAGATTTTCTTATTTGCAATAACAGTCGTTGATGTGACACATTTAAAATAGTTTAATGTATCAACCTCTTGAAGGACAATCACATCTAAAATATGCCAGTTAGCAAGAATGATTTGGGATAATAAAACTTATAATAATTTTTTTAAAAAAAAAGAAAGGAATTTCCCTGTCTAGCTAGAGAGGTGATTCAAAATCTCAAAAATTAATGAACTAAGAAGAACTTGTAATTGAGCAAGGTAGAGGAAGGTGACTACAAATGATATTTTGGGTATTTGTTGATGATCAGACACATAAAACAAACTTACATTCCTTGTGCCATTGGCTTCAAGTGTAATAGCTATTTATTCCAGCCCTTAAGCTCAATCAACTCTCTCATTCTAGTTGCTGCCAAAAGGGCATTAAATTGAGTATAGATTGTGCAATGTTTTGTGATCTTAATCACTTCAGAGTTGGAGCCTAATTATTATTAATTAAGAGATGGTGAAGGAGAGTTGTTTACATGCTGTTAATGAAATAGAAATATTGAGGCTGTTGTTACGTTGGGGGGACTGAAAATGAGTTCTTTAAAGGGAGTTGAGTTGGTGACATAATCCTTGCATCTCGGGGTATAATAACGGACAAAGAGGCCTGACTAGAAGGAATTGGCAGAGAAATTTTATGTTATATATGGTAAGCTTTCTTATATCCAACTTAGATATGGACCTTTCCTATTAATTTGTGAAAATAAAAAAGGGGTTTCTAATATAACTCTCCTGCTACATTAGTTAATACTTCAAAGAGGTTTTGTTTTACCTGGAATAAAAGGAATTCTCTTATTGAGCTCTTTTATTTGATTTTATAGTGGCGTTCCCCCTTATAAAAAAGATTTAATTAAAATCACAAAATTCTATCCCAAAACTAACTACTCTATTAGAAAAAAAAAATGACTAGCTTTTACATGAATTTTCAAGTGGATTCGGTCGGTCGGTTGGTCTCAGTTGAAGATGGGATTGCACGCTAATACTTAGTACTCAATCCGTCTTTCATAGAACAGTAGCGAAAGTCCTCTAAAGCGGTTGAGGGGTAGCTTTCCGAAAGGACCTAGGGGAGAGGAAGGACTGGAGGGGGCCCCGATTGTTAGAGTAACTGGCCAATAAGGTTAGCGAGGTTTGTGCTATGTTAAAGTGAAAGATCTCTCACTATAGTGGGAAGAAGGCAAGTAGGAGCGAGTAGAGCGAGAGCAAAGCAAGCTCTAGTGGTGGGTTGTCTTCCTGGTCCTATTTTAGTCTTTTTCATTGACATAGTTAGAAGCAATGGATGTTGCAAACACACAAGCAAAAAACTTTTTGCTCCCGTTGCCAAAATGACTACTATTCTTACCTTGTTGGCTGTTTTTCCCATTGACCACAAGTCTTTACATCATATGGGCATTCAAAATGAATTTCTTCATGGTCATCTTAAGGAGACAGTTTATATGCTATACAACCTCCTCTTGGTTACCAGGAAGTGAAAAAAACTCTCATTTGTCATCTTCGTAAGTCTCTATATGGATTGAAATAGGTGAATGGTTTGATAAATTTCAAACTATCTAAGGAACATCAAGTGTGATTTTATTCTAGGGCCTGGAGCTCAGCATGTAAAGTGCCTTGTCTTCCTTCTTCTTCTTCTTCTTCTTTCTTTCCTTTTTTTTGTTTATCTAATAAGGGATGCTTTATATTAATAGAAATAATAATATGAAGTACATATTGTCTCATAGATGGTTCTTTAACTTCTTTCTTTCCACTGTCAATATACAGAATACATCTAAGAAGATTATATAAAGCTATGCAACCAAAAACTAAATTGGTTGTTATCCATTGTACTACTGAGTGCGCACATCAATTTTGAGATCAATAAAATTTGTTAACTCTCCAATCTTCTCAAGGGTGCAGATTTTGGCAGATATCATCAATGATTGGGATTAATTTTCATATTGGTGATCAAGGGTCCTCTTTTTCAATGGCTGTTATAACAACTTGAGCATCTCCTACTGGAATGGATGGACTTCTTTGAAGGTAGTTTGTAACTTGTCATGCTAGAAGACTAGCTAAGGCTTTGCCTATGACTGGATTTGCGGATTAAATTTTTTAGGCCCATATATCTAGGATCTTACCTTCATAATCGCAGCATACTACTGATGACGTTGAGAATGAGTCTCTCACTGAAGCGTCAAAGGAAAAACTTTAATGGTTCCAAGCAGGTGGTAGCCAGTTTAATCTTGAATTGAATTTAATTTTTCCTCTCATGCTTGTTTATAATCTTGGAAAAACTTTTACAGTTGGAATTATGCAATCCTTAAAAAGGGATTTGCATGATTGTGGACAATTTCATTTCACTGCCTCCATGTTAGCATTGCGAAAATTTGGAAGGGATGTTTCTCTGAAGCATTCAAACCCAAAACTAGCTTGGCATTTATTATTATTAAGATCCACTATAACATTGAGTTAATCGGCAGTGATGCAAGGTTCAAAGGCCTACTACTTTGACTCCATATTATCTGAGTGAATTGACATTCAATGAAGAGATGGATCATTATTTTTTCCTCTTTATTACACAATGGACAATTTCTAGGTAGAAAGTTTGTAATAACATTGCTTAGTCTTGGTCTGGTGGGAAGTATATTCCATATGATTCTTCAAAGTAGTAATTTATGATGATCATAAATTTTCAACTTTCAAAGTTTCTTCAATAATGGGCTTGGAAGACTTTGCAATGGTGTACTGGAATTTTTTGCCACTATTTTGATTATTGTTTGTGCCAATATATGGTAGGCAGTTTTCATGGAAAATTCTCCATTGTGGTTTGGAGTCCAAATCAGCAAATCTTGTCTTTCATTATTTTGGGGTAAATGAATTTTTTGGATTTCTTATTCAAATGGTGTTGGCATTTTCAAAGTATTGCATTAACGAGGATTTTGTATAATTAAATCAGAAACATTTAAGAGGGGATGTACCTTATTCATTTGGTGGAGAGGCCATGGTTTAAAGTTTTCCTTTGTAGGGATCCAAGGCTTTGGTCATACATTGACTGATAATCTATTGAGATTTGATAGCATTTACCTTTTAGAAGTAGCTCTCTTGTCATGAGAATTCCCTTCTATAGCCATGAATCTGATGATTTTGATTTAACATTTCAAAAACTTGTAGCTTTAAGGTATTTTGCTGAGAGGAGCGAATGCCAAATACCTGAATTAGGTTGATTCATTTCCCATCCTTTTTTTCACTAACAAAGCTAAATTCATATTTTCCATTATTCTTAAGCCAAGTCTGCCTGAATTCTCAGGTTGGCATATAGACTTCCATGATTTTAAGGTCAAATTTTGTTTTTAGTCTTTGGAGAAGCCTCACTAGAAGTTTTTAAAGCTGGTATTCAAAGACTTGCAAATTGATTTCAATAGTAGAAACGACGACATTCGATATATAGGAATAGTGCTTGCCACTGTTCTGATTAGCATGGTCTACACTGCTTGTAAAAGAAGCTTATATTTCCAACCCTCTAGCTTTTTGTTGATTTTCTCTAGAAATTCTTTATAATTTCTTGTTTTTTGCTCTGTTGAACGATGTTGGAAGGTCTAGATACTTCATCTTAGATGAGGATGACTTGTATGACATTATCTAATTAATTGATGCTTTGGTTGTTGAATTGGTATTCCTTCTGATGAATATTGATGACTTGTTGTGATTTATTCTTTGTCTTAACTAATCCTGATAATTTTCCAGACTTTCAGAAATTGCTTGAGCTTGCCTTTCTTTTGCTTTAATGAAATAATTAAATCATCTGCAAATAGTAAATGTGAAATTGGAGAAATGTTTCTACTTAGTCAAACTCCTTCAAAATTACCTTGGACTTCTGGTTTTGCTATTAGTCTAGATATCACATTCATACTCAAAATAAAAAGGAAAAGTGAGATGAGATCACCTTGTCTGAGTCCCCTTTGCGCATTGAAGAAACCCCTAGGTGCTCAATAAGGATTGAGAAAGATGTTGCTGTGACACATTTTTTAATCAGATTGATCTAACCACTACGATATCCCTAAACTTTCATCACCGTGAACAGAAAATCCACTCTATGTAGTCAAAAGCTTTTTTTTTTCTTTTTTCTATTTTCCATATAAAGCTTTATAGCAATTAATCATTTTCTCCTTGATTTTTTCTTTAGGTGGTGGAATAGCTCATGTGCAATCATTGTGTTTTCTTTGATATTACAATCAAGAACAAAAACAGTTTGGAGTAGGGAGATAATGCGGGGCAAAGTGGTTTTGAGATAATTGGCTAGGATTTTAATGATGATTTTATAAATGATATTAGCTAAGCTAATTAAGCAATAATGATGGGGTGAACTTGGGTTGGTAATATTTGGGATCATAGCAATATTTGTGTGATTCATTTGTCTCAAGAGTTTACCATTTTGAAAGAAATTTTTGTGACAACAATGACTTCTCTTTTTATGATAATCCAATAATGTCTATAAAAAAGAGCAGTCATTCCATCTAATCCTGGTGTTTTTTGGTTTGGAATTTGTCTTAAAGCAGCAAACATTTCATCTTCATTTGGAATGGCACTAAAGTAGGCATTGCCTTGATCCATGACTTGCTTTTCAAAAAGATTTTTAAGTAGTCTCAACAAAGATTGAGTTGAGGATGTATAAATGGACCGAAAATAATTAATGAAAGAAAACTCAATAATAGATCAGTCCATCGTCTAATTAGCTATGCCTAGTTTGAGGAAGTCAATCACATTACTTTGCCTCTTGATAGTTGTTGAGAGGTGATAAAACATGGTGTTGAGAGGTGATAAAACATGGTGTTGAGTTCCGATGATGTTAGTCATGAGATTATGGATTTTTTACGCCACGAGATTTCTTCATGCTTTAGTTGTTCCTAAAGATTGTATTGAAACTTTTTTTCTCTTACCTGGTTTTGGAAAAATGGGGACCCTCCATTGCTGGTTTGCTATCCCACGATCCAGTGTTTCTTTGATAAGTGCACAACCATGTTTATTATTAGTCCATATGAATGAAGGGCTTGTGAAACCTATATCAATTAGGCCATGAGTTTCCACAAGAAATCTCAATCTTCCAATAGAGGAGGATGTAATCGAGCGCCTACGAAAATTTTCAGATTGGTTTAACAGACCATTAAAGTCACCTATATAGCAACATGGACTGGGGAGTGTTCGAGATATTGAATCCAATGTTTCTAGAAACTTATTTTAAAGTGCCATTGAGCGGAGTATATACATATGTAACTAACCAATGATGATAAGGAGGATCAAAGTAAATCAAAACAAAAATTGCATTCATATTAATATTAGTAGGTTCTACATCTACACCTAGATGCCACAAAAGCAAAACGCCTATTTTTTTCCTTGAGACTGAAAAATTTACAAAATGGTAAAAATAAGACTATTCACAATAGATACGATGCATTCTATAGGCACCATGGCTTCCAACAAAACGATGGTGTTTGAGTTATTTTTCCTAATATTGGCTCCAAAATTTCTAATTGCTTTGGGTAGGGCAAATCCTCTGCAATTCCATATCATTGCCTTCATGTAGCTAATGGAGGTAGTTTAAAGCTCACCTCTTCAGCTTTTTGGGATTTTCCATAAACTGAGGATGCATGTGCCTTGTGACAAGGCTTTGACCGAGCTTGCTCTCTAGATTTTTTAATTTTTCTTAGTGAATTTAATTGCATCTCAGTAACATAAGGCTTTGACTGTGCATGTGGACTGAGTGGTTTGTGACTTTCAATGATTGAAATTTTTCTAGAGTAGGGGGAGTGCACAACCTTTTAACAATGTGTTCAGATTTGGATGGAGCTGTGCGTACTTCTTCATTGGGTTCTTTTGGATGGTTTAAAATTAACACATCATCATATGAGCCTTGAGTTGTTGGGCTTTGTGGGCTAGATAGATTTAAGTTGCACGGCTTGGGATGAGGGATTTGGTGAGCTCATTTGTTTAAAGAAGGGCCTTGAAAAATAAGTTGTGAAAGGAGAGAGTTGGGCTTATTGTTTTGGGCTAAATTGGGTTTGTTGCACCAAATTACCAAACCTTGTTGTGTGCAGTTGCTTCCACAGAGCTTTTCATATGGGTTTCTTTCATACAAATGATTGGGTGTAATCCTTATCCTGTTGCGTCGAATTAGTCAGAGAGGGGACGCAGTAATTAGCCCCCATTGATGTGAAATTTGAGCTTGGCTTGATTGATGGGATAGAGTTTACTATGAAGAAACTTATTCCTGCTCTGATTGGGTTTGTATTGTTAGGTATTGAGGGATTTATTTTTGGAGAGTAGATATTATGGAGCTATAGATCGTTACCGCTTATTGTTGAGAATTCCATCGGAGTTGGTGATAGTTAGGAGATTTCGGATAGCAGGAATGGAAGTGAATTTTTTAAAGCAATTCCAACATTTTCTTGTCTGTTTCCACAGGTGAAGGTCATTGAGGTCATCATTTGAATATTTTTGATCACTAAGTTTTCCCTTGCATTTTTGTTAAAAGCTCTAGGAAGAATGAAAACTTGTTTCAAAGGATGTGTGATGTCAATTTCAAACTTGATTCCAATATATTTTCTACATGTTTTTGTATCTTCTCTACCTCCAATAAATTTCCCATTGCTTTCCCAATATTTGTAGCATTGTCATGGGTCATGTGGTCGAGTGGGAGGCCATGTATCTGCATTAGAAATGTAGTATGAATCAGGCATATTTCTTGCAATGCTGAGCCTGGGGACGAAGGTTTGAGGATGAGTAGATGGCCTTTGAAGTTCCATGGAGATTAACTTAGGACTTTGAATTTGTCATGAGGAAACTATAAAGTAAATAGGAACATATTAGCTTCCAGATCTTCTATTAAAATTTTTTGTATGTTACTTTGATGCTTGCATGTATTGCAAATCTGTTCAATGGATGAGCAGCTACTAAGCGTCCAATCGGTGCAAGCTCTGAACTTTTTTACACTACTTCAACAGCAGGCTCTAGATTGAGGTCTTACTATCAGAGTGCTTCTATTTGTGAAATCAGCGAGTCCATTTCCATTTGGTTAGAATCCCTTATATAGTTCTGTATTAAGAGTTTGTTTTAGGAGGATAAGAGGTACTCTATGAAGGATTGGGAAGACACTAGGTAGTGAGGGAAGACTATAGAGAGAGGATGGGAACTATGGGGGACCATTCATGGGTGTCCTTTTACTTGTTGATAAAAGACACTAGAATTATACATGAAACCTAGGTTTTGTGAACTCTAGTCTCACCAAAACACTTCCACATGCATGTAAAGTTGATTCATCATTGTGCTTCTACCTATTCTTCTCTTGAAGCTCTTGTTAAAAGAGAAGTGAAAATCTACAGTAAAAAGGATGTAACAAGTGGCTTGTCTTCCTATGTTAAAAGGGAAGCCACTTTTTCTTTGCACGCATTAAATGCAAGTAAGTTTAGCAACCCAAAAGTGAAAGCCAATTGATTTGTCTATCCTCATGTCTAAATTTTGCAAATCTTGTCTATAAAAGCATGCATTTGAAAATTGAGATATCACACAGTGACATAGCCAATTGAGTGTTTCTCAGTGACGAGATTGTGAGGGTTGGGTGTATTGGGACTTTGGGTTTGAGTGATTTATTACCACTCCTTTGTACTCCACTTTTGATTAGCATATTCGATAGTGGATATAGGCTTTTTCTTCATGCCAATCCACTTAAATTTGGTGTTTTGTGTGAATACTGAAATCCATTCTTATATTTTTCTACTTCTTGACCATCCTAAAGTCTCTATTGGTCACAAAAATCCTTAAAAATGATTTTTAAAGAATGATTAAGGGCATAAAATGATTTAAGACCTTAAAATAATTTCATAGTTATGAGGTGAATCATGGATGAAGAAACTCTTTCATGCATTTGATTGGCAAAAATATACTTGTGGATGTCATGACTTAGTTTTCTCAAGTCATTGTATGAAATGTTTAAGTGCCTCCAATTCTTTATTAATCTCGGAATTAGAACCTGATTTACTCAATTAAAGCTCTAATCCCAACCAAACTAATCATAGTTTAAAGAATTTGATTCCTCAATTGCTATCTTGCATCATTAAGCCAAAAGCTCAACTGGGGTGTAAATTGAGTTTGGAGGGTGGGTGTGTGAGTGTGTGTGTGTGTGTGTGTTCAACACCTTAACCAAGGTCATTTAGTTGTATTTTTTGTGGCTATATTGAATTGCAAGTACAACTTATACTATTTGATCTTAAACTCTACGCTTTAATTAGGTCGTTCAGCTGAAAAGGCTAATGAGAGATAAGGAGAAAAAGTGTGTGTGTGTGTGTGTGTGAGGAAGAGAGAGAGAGAGAGAGATTAGGGCAACAAGTAGTGGAGCCATTGATCTATCAAGCTGCAAGCTTGTTGTATGTGATCACGATAATGATGATAACATGGGAGAGCACAAGTGAGGATTCTTTAGACTACTAAAATGCACATGTTGTTTGGTATCAAGGAGATTAATAAAAAGTAGGGACTAATTAGATTAGGGAAGTGTGAAGTTTACAAAAATGTCTCATATAAGCAAAATTTATAAGTTGATATAATTTGTTGAGGTATATTAAATTGTCAAGTTTTTTACAATAGAGTAGATCAAACTGTATTATAGCAAGTCATATTAGCTAGTGATATCTTTTTATAAGCTAAATATTTCTTATCAAATTATGACTCAACCATTTGTCACATTTAACCATTTGAATAGAGTCCCTTAGGCTCTAGCTAAGCGTCTTAATAAATAAGGTACTACTATGCTCCTTTATTGCAGCCAAATTTTAACTCAAGCTTGTAAAATGTAGACTATGCCACACTTCCTTCTATAGAGAAAACTATGAACCAATACTTGTAATTATTGTATCATTGTAAAGTTTTAATAAACCAACTCAAATCCACATATTCAATATCTATCTATAATTAAAAGAGCCGGTTTAGAGAATATGATCTAAGAATTCAAGTGATGACTTGGACCAAAATGTCATTCTACATGTCCATATTGGATTGAAATGCCCTTGCTACAAATGACAATCTGACCAAAGTATCCATGCAAGAGATTGAAGTTAGGTTAAAAATACCCCTGCCACATATCCAAATTAACTATAATATGCATACAATAAATCAAATTAGATAGTAACAACTTTAATCCAAATCAAACCAGCTGACAACCAAAATCTCCAAAACCATCTTTATCTTCATCTTTTCTCACACTCCTTACTCTTCATCTACCTTCTTATTGTTCTTTATTCTTTTGTTTTTTCTCTTATACTTCTATTCTAGACTTCTTGTTCACTAGAGAAATTTCATAGCCATGTTTGTTCATCGATCATAGCATGGCCACCAACAGAGATGGACGATTGTGTCGATGTGACTGGATTTGACCATAACATGACCCGTGATCGTGGTAAAGATGGAAATATAGAGCAACCAAAATATCCTCACTTTCACACCAAATACCCACAACGTTGTCATTGTCGTGGGTCTAACATGAGACTTCTGGCGTGTATTTTTGCCATTAGCATGATTGTTTATAGATGGAGATTTTTTGTGGGTATATGTGCCATCAACTTGATGGTTTTGAGATAGATTATGAGATGTAGATTTCTGGTTGTAGCGCTGCCATTACCATGATTCTAAGATGGGGCGTGAGTAGCTCGCTCCGATGCAAGCAAAGTGCTCACCCCCGGATGTGAGATGTTGTGGCTCACCACATAATCTGACCAATTTGATTGGTGGCCGAATATCCCAAGTCATCTGACCAATTTGATCAGAGGTCAAATATTGTTAGAGATTTGGTACACTTTACATGCTCGAGAGCTTAGCTCCCATGTAAGCATTAGATCCAATGGAGCTTATACAATTTGCTTGAGCTCCCACAACCATTGATCACAATCTTAAGGATGTAATGTGAGCAAAGTGCTCACCCCTGAGAATGGGATGTTGTTGCTTGCCCAGGGCGATGAGCCCTTTTATGATCATCATTGTTTTTTGGAATGCTCACCGTTAGAGGAGCATTTCCGCCATTTCCCATGGAGTTGGTACTATTTGCCAAATCTCTTATGGGGGTTGAATACTTTTGCTTGCCTCAGAGTGTGAGCACTCACCTTGCTGGTCACGAGCAAAAGTGTCTTGCTTGCACTCAGGGGAAAAGAGTTTCTTCAATGTTGTTTCTTGCCCGTGGTTCAAGTGCTTCACTTGCCTTCTGGATGAGAGTTTGTTCGCACTTCAAGCTGCCAAATGTTGTTGATTAATATAGTGCTCACCCATCGAATGAGCACTATTTGCTTAGCTAGGTTAGGAGCTATTGTTGCTCGCCTAGACACGAGCATTGGATACAAACACTCTTTGACTACCAAGGGTGCAAGCACTCTTCACTTGCCTCTATGTTATGTCACCCTTTGCTTGCTGTGCTAGGGAGCACTTTTGGTCGCCTTGTGGCATGAAAGCTTTGCTTGCCGCCGAGGCTGAATGCTTTTGATCAACATAATGCTTGGCCATGAGGGTGACAAGTAGTTTGATCAGCATAATGCTTAATTTTTTAATCTTAAGTTCATTTTTCCGTCCTAGGTTTATTTTTCCTATCACAGGTACATTTTCCATCCTACCTTCATTTTTCTGTCGCAATCTCATTTTTTCGTCCTAGGTCCATTTTCTATCCTACCTTCATTTTTCCCTCCTACATTCACTTTCATGGTGTCTGCCACTAGGGTGGTGACCACTTTTGCTCAACATAGTGCTCACCCACACCTAGCACTTTTTTTCCCGTAATGTTCGCTCAGGTGGTGGGATATGTTGCTCAGACTAGAATTCGAGCATTTTTGCTCGAGTTTCTGGATGCTCCAACTAACATAATCCTTGCTTGAAGTGAGCATTTCTAGTGGCCTTCAGGGCTAGGGGTGTAACAAAAATTGAAAACTAGTTGAACCGACCAAACCAGTGATACTTAAGGACTAAAATTGATTTGGTACTTATTTTCATATTTTAGAAACCGGCTTGAACCGAACTTGATCGATATATATATATATATATATATATATTTAATTTCTTATATTATATATAAATTATTTTTTTATAAGTAAATGATTGAATTAATAAGAATAGTATAATGCCCGGGGCCCACATGGGTTGGAAAGTTACTTCTTGTCACTTAAAATCATATTACAACCATATAGTCATAGACGCCAAATTTTCAAAGGCACATAAGACTCTCTGCTTCAAATCAACTACTCTAATATAATTATTCTAAATACAAATAATCTTAAAATAAATATCAACCTTCCAAAATACCAAGTTAACAAAGCAAAACAAAACTATTGAATAAAATTCTTTGATAACCGAAGTAACATCTTTATACTTAATTCACTATATTCACGTAGCCTTATACATACTTTCAATTCTTGATCATCAGTTAAAACATTCAAAACATATGAAAATATTGTGGAGATAAATGATGAGTTATCAACAACTTAGTAAGTAGAGATCATATACTAGTATGTAAACATGAGCTTTTTTAGAGAGTTTAGAATGCAATGAGAAATCATTTTAGTTTCAATATATAGATCTCAAAATATGTTATCAGAATATCAGAGCAACATTTAAAAATGTTTATATTCAAAAACCCTTTGGCATAACATAACTGAACATTATCATCTTATCATATCATTTCATATCATATCATATCGTATTATATCATATCGCCATATCATATCATTTCATATACCATGTTTAACTTCAGTGGTAGTTGTGCTATCCCTGCTGGCCAAACTAGGCAATATTAAAATGTGAAACTTTTCCTTATTCATTCTCGGAGTTCCGAGTGTGCACACAGGAAAGAACACATAAAAAAACCACTTTGTTTCCAAGGTGGATACACTCATATCAGAGATGTTGATACCAATTATATAATAGAATTAGAGCCATCGTATTAGAATCAGAAAAAAAAAAATCAGAAATTTATGCTAAAGGTTTTTCAAATACATATCATATTAAACAGAGTGATGAACATATTCATATAATTTTCACATAATCAAAAAATGATTCAGAACATCTTCATATAACATGTACAAAATTCTCAGATTTCATATTTGCTCTTTTGCACATTTAAGAAACAGCATGTCAAAATATTGCTCATGTCTAAACCAGTCATGCCAAAAATATTTTCTCCTTTTTATTGATTTCATGAGTAATTGTGATGACACGCTTTCGCGTGTATTTTCACTGAAGGGTTGTTTTTATTTTAATTAATATTAGTTTATTTATTTTAACTTATTGCGTTTTAAAATTGGTTTTTATTTTATTTGATGTTGTGTTTTATTTATCTTAGTCGTTTTACGGTTTTTAATCTCGTTTTGGCGGATTTGTTTTGTTTTCCCAGAATGAGGATTAGACCTCATCTTTTTCCTACATCTCTTTTTCCCTTTTTCCTTTTTTCTTTTTCTCTTTTCTTTTTCTTCTTTCTTTTTCTCTTTCTTTCTTTTCTTTTTCTTCTTTTTTCTTTCTTCCCCCGCGTCGACCCTCTCTCTCTCTCTCTCTCTCTCTCTCTCTCTCTCTCTCTCTCTCTCCCACGCCGTAAACCACCTCACCCCTCGACCCGCCGCCGTCCGGCCGCCATGCGGCACACCGCCCCCACCGGTCGAAGCCTCTCCCTCCGGCGCACCTCCCCACCAAACCTCAGCCCCATCCGGCCAGCCGTTTGGCTGGAAAACGCCATCAAAGCTCCCACGGTTTTTGCTCCGATCCGCCGCCGTCGCTCCACCTCCGGCCACCATTTCTTCACCACTTTATCACCGGTCTCTTGCCATCCTAACCCACCCATTTCCAGCCCCTAATAGTCACCAGAACAGCTCCCACGAGCTAGCTTTCCATTTTGGAAAATCCGGCCATTAACCTCCATTTCCGCCGCCACCCACAGCCAACCACCACTTCCAATAGCTTCATAATCATCCCTAGACCATTCTCTATCAATCTCAAGCCCTGGTTTGTCCCCGTTCAAAAGTGGGTATTTTACAACCCACGGCCACAGTGAATTTTCACTGTTACGTTGCTTTTTCTTCGCCGTTTGCAACGCCGCAAGCTTTCTAAAAATACCATATAGCGCTGTAAGTATTTTTCAAACTCTACTTTTAGATTTAAATATATTTTTCTCATTCAATAAATATTTATCTGTTAGTTGGTTGATTCCGGACTGAATCCGAGGAGTTCGGGGGTCGGACGGATGGAAGACGGAGTTGCTTGTTTATTGATTTATGTTGGTTGGTTACTTTTTGTGCATTGATATAGCATTTACATGGTGCATGCACTTGTGTTTTTGTGTAATTGTGAAAAGCCTGTTTATTGGCGTAAGTGGACTTACGGGTTCGTGTGTATCACGACCCCAAGCCGGGATGGGGTATTATCTCAGTGGAGCTCCTCTGGTCACTCGGGAGCGAAATAAACTGAGTGATGTCCCCTGGGTTGTCGCTGGGCGACGACAGGAGCGGGGGCTAGGGGATGCTTGGCTACGAACGAGTCGGGCGCGGAACCGGGCATCGCTCTACGCACCGACTCCGTGGCCCTTCGCTGGCGAGGGCTAGAGGATGCTTGGCTACGAACACGCGAGGCGTGGAACTGGGCATCGCTCGTTAGGTGTCACATGCGTGGTGGTACTCTGCGGTGTGACACTGGAGCCAAGGTGTGTGGATGACCCCTAGGGGAGGTCATGGTGCATACGGGTTAAAATGGATAATGGTTTGAGTTGAATAAAGGCCAAATGTGATTTTTGGCGTGTGTGGAAAAATATGTTTTATGGGTTTTGTGCATTGGGCATGCTTCATGCATTTTGTTTGAGTTCTATGTGTTTTTATCTGGTGGTGTTTGGGTTTTACTTACCTGCGGTACCATTTTTGGTTCCGTAGCTTTTGGTGCAGGTTTTGAGGATGAGGAGGAGGAGGCTGAGCCCGAGGATGCGGTTCCGCCGGATTGCTAATGTTATGCTTTATATTTGGTTTAAAACTATATTAGTGTTTTGTAATATTTTATTTATGTATGTTTTAAACAGCTTGTATTACGTTAAGAAAAATTCTGGTACTTAGTTTTATGACTTTCGTTATTCGCTGCGTGTTTCTTCGTGCACATATGTTGCCTTTGCACACACTTGGCACCCGTCATTAGGGTGGTGACCCGGGTTGTCACCATCCGGACGTCTCGATTTCCCCGTGTCCGTGCGTGGGGATTTGGAGGCGTCACAGTAATGCAGAACACATAACTGAAATTATTTTCATATTTCTTTTCAAAATATATCATACACATTTTAATAAATCAACCTCATTTAGGGGTGTAAGAAAAACCCGGCAAACCAGAAAACCGGCCGGACCAGCTTGGATGTGCCTGTTTTGGATCGGTCCGGTTCGGACCTAGTTTTCAAAAATGGAAAACCAGCCGGAACCGGCTTCGGTTCCTGCCATTTTTGGACCGGACTGGTACTGTTTAATATATTATTTAAAAAAATTATATAATATGTTTTATATTATATATAAATTTTATATATAATATAAATTATAATTATATATAAGATAATGTTATTATAATTTATAAAAGAAAAGTTTAATCTTAAACATAAAAATTTAATTGATCATATGCTTTAAATATATAGGATTGTAAATATATATTATTTATTAATAACATTTTATCATAAGAAGTAAGAACCAAAAAAAAAAAAAAAATCAATCAAATATTATTGCTAAATTTTGATGGCCTAATAAACTTAAAACTCTCAATATTTTTTTTAATAAGTACATAAGACTATATAGTATTAATATAAATTATATATATTAGTATATAATTTATATTAATACAATTTACATTTTATGACCTGATACTAATAGTCTTATACTATATTGCGATTAGTATTATACTTTAAGTCTATGCATAAATTAGTATATAAATCTTTATACTAAATAATCACATATATACTAATACTAATATTCTAATATAAACTATAGTTATACTTATACTAATATAGTTATATTAAATCACCATAACTAATACTAATATATAACTATACTAATAGTCTAATATTAATACTATTATATTGTTGAATATATTATATAGCTATAACTAATACTAATATATAAACTAATACTAATAGTCTAATATAGACTTATAGTATTAATATCACTATATGTAGTAGTAACACTAATATTATAATAGTATTAGTTATTTTTTTGTATTTAAATTGCTTTATATTAATAATATAATTGTTGTTGGGTTTAATCATTTATTTTATTAATATTTGGTTGTAGTATTTTTAATTATCTTGTATTTATTTTGTGACGCCCCCAAAATCTCAACGCCCGAACACGGGGAATTCGAGACGTCCGGATGGTGACAACCCGGATCACCATCCTATCGACGGGTGCCAAGTGTGTGCAAAGGCAACAAATGTGCACAAGAAAAACGCAGCGGATAACGAAAGTCATATAACTAAGTACCAGAATTTTTCTTAACATAATACAAGCTATTTAAAACGTACATAGATAAAATATTACAAAACACAAATACAGTTTTAAATGAATAAAAAGATAACATCAGCAACCCGGCGGAGCCGCATCCTCGGGCTCAGCCTCCTCCTCTTCATCCTCTAACTCTGCACCAAAAGCTACGGAACCACGAATGGTACCGCAGGTAAGTAAAACCCAAACACTACCAGATAAAAACACATATAACTCAAACAAGATGCATGAAACATGCCCAATGCACAAACCCATAAAACACAAGTTTTCCACACACGCCAACAACCCATTTGGCCCAAAAACACATCCTTTCTGAAAAACACGCCAAAAGTCACATTTGGCCGCCAAAAGTCCATTTGGCCCAATATCTCGCCAGAAGTCCATCCGGCCCACGCCAAAAGTCCCATTTGGCCTCATAAACCATTATCCAATTTTAACCGTATGCACCATGACCTCCCCTAGGGGTCATCCGCACACCCTGGCTCCAGTGTCACACCGTAGAGTACCACCACGCATGTGACACCTAACGAGCGATGCCCAGTTCCGCGCCTCCCGCGCGTGCGTAGCCAAGCATCCTCTAGCCCTCGCCAGCGAAGGGCCACGGAGTCGGTGAGTAGGGCGATGCCCGGTTCCACGCCCGGCGCGTTCGTAGCCAAGCATCCCCTAGCCCCGCTCCCGTCATCTCTCTCGACAACTCAGGGGACATCACTCAGTTTATTCCGCTCCCGAGTGACCAGAGGAGCTCCACCGAGATAATAACCCATCCCGGCTTGGGCTCGTGATACACACGCACCCGTAAAACTACTCACGCCAATACACAGGCTTTTCACACATGAACAAAAACACACGTGCATGCACCATGAAATGCCATATCAATGCATAATAAAATAATCAACCAACATAAATCAATAAAACAGACAACTCCGTCCTCCATCCATCCGACCCCCGAAACTCCTCGGACTCAGTCCGGAATCAACAACCAACAACAGTAAATAATTGAATGAGCAATATATATTAAAATCTGAAAATAGGGTTTGGAAAATACTTACAGCGCTATACGGCAATTTTAGAAAACAAGCGGCGTTGCAAGCGGCGGAAAAACAGCAACGTCACAGTGAAAATTCACTGTGGCCGTGGGTCTGAAAAACCCACTTTTGAACGGGGACAAACTAGGACACGGGATTGATAGGGAATGGTCTAGAGGTGGTTGTGAAGCTATTGGAAGTGACGGACGGCCGTGGGTGGCGGCGGAATGGCCGGAAATGGCCGAAAATGGCAAATCGGAAAACAAGCTCGTGGGAGCTGCTCCGGTGGTCGTTGGAGGCCGGAAATGGGTGGGTTAGGACGGCAAGGGACCGGTGATGAAGTGGTGAAGAAAAGGTGGCCGGAGGTGGAGAGACGGCGGCGGATCGGAGTAAAATCCGTGGGGAAAGAAATGGCTCTTCCGGCCAAACGGCCGGCCGGATGGGGGAGATATTTGGTGGGAAGGTGCGCCGGAGGGAGGGGGTTCGAACGAGTCCGGCGGCGAGCCAAATGGTGGCCGGACGGCGGCGGTCTGGGCAGAAAACAGTTCCGGCGACAGGGGCAAAAACAGAGTAGGTGCAGCCACTTCCGGCGGCTCTCGAAAGCAAACGGCTGGTCCGATGGCTCTGAAAATTGGTGGGGATGATCTATGGTGGAAGGGGAAGAGAATGGTGGTGACGGTGCATCAAACGGTGGCCGGACGGCGGAGAACCGGCCGGTCAAAGGGGCAGCGACGGGATGGAGAGAAAAAGGGGCTGCTGCGTACGCGGGAGAGGAGGAAGAAGAAAGAAGAAGAAAAAAAAAAGAAAAAGAAAGAAAAAGAAGGAAAAAGAAAAAGAAAAAGGAAAAAGAGAAAAGAAAAGAAAAGATGAGGGAAAAGAAATGAGGTCCAGTCCTCACTCCGGAAACCAAAACTGATCCGCCGAAAACGATTTTAAAAACCGTAAAACGACTAAATAAAATAAACACATCAAATAAATTAAAAACCAATTTAAAACACATTAATTCAAAATAAATAAACTAATATATTAATTAAATTAAAAACAACCCTTCAGTGAAAATACACGTAAAAGCGGGTCATCACATATTTTATTGTACTTTTTTTATTTTATTGAACCCTCTATTTATATATTATATATATAATAAAATAAATTATAATTATTTATAAGATAATATTATTATAGTTTATAAAATAAAATTTTAATCTTAAACATGAAAATTTAATTAATCATATGCTTTAAATATAAAATATATATTAATAACATTTATGGCCTAATAAATTAAAATTATCAACATATTCTTTTTGAATGTTTGATAAATACATACTAATGTATATTAGTATATTAATTACATTTTATGTCTATTAGTATTAGTAATTCACTTTTAAGTCTATATATAAATAACTATATAAATCATCATTATAGTATTAGTAGTTATAATAATACTATATCACTATAAGTCTATATGATACTATAGCTAGTCAGTGATATAGTAATAACAATATTATTATATAGTTATACTAATAAGTAATCACTATAACTTTAACTAATATTTAAACTAATACTAACGTATAATAGTATAGTTAACTTAATATGTTAGTATTAATATCACTATTAGTATAGTATATAGTATTAGTAATAATTTAATATCAATGTATTATTATATATATAATATATAATATAAATTCCATAATGTATAACATATAGTATTAGTATATAGTATTACTATTACTATTAGTATTGGTATAGTCTATAGTTATTTAGTATTATAATATATACAATTATTTATTAATCATATACAAAATGTAAAAACTAAAAAGTTTAATATATTGAGTGAATTATTGACAATTAGTATAATACATTGACATACTCTAAGTTAGTAACAAATTAGCAATTAACATCATATTATAATTATGATTAATTATTTTTTAATGAGTTAATTAAACAATCCACATTAAATAGTTTACTTAATTTTAATTTTACTAATTTAAATAATTAATTTATGTACCAAAAAAAATAAAAGAATCATAAGTTAAAAATACATCTTATGTGCCAAACAAGAAACAACGCCATTTAGTATAAAACTGGAGCTAAATGTCGCCTTTTACATACATTGGGGGAGAGCATTTTGAAACTAAGTTGTGTGAAACGGTTTCACGCAACTCAGTTTTTTTTTTTTAAATAAACGTGTGTTGAAACGGCATCGTTTGAGTCCAATTTCAATCCAAACGGTGCCGTTTCAACGTCAGTTTTTCCCATCCCCCCCAAATTCCTTTCAGTTTCAATTTTCACTTTCCACTTTTCATTTTCACTTCCTCCCTCCCTTGAAAGGCGAAAACCCTAGCCCTCCCTCCCTCCATCACATCCCCCTCTCTCCAACCCCTCCATGACTCCGTCAAAGTTTTATGAATCCTAGCTGTCGCTTCTTTTCGCTGATTGCCGATTGGTACTCTCTCTCTCTCTCTCTCTCTCTCTCTCTCTCTCTCTCTCTCTCTCTCTGGTTATGAATCTTTTTTATGGTGTTTAATTAGGGAAAGTAGATTGCTTCTTTTCGCCGATTGTTGATTTCCTTATCATATTTGTCACGTATTAATGTTAATGCAAAATATAAATTGATGCATATATAAATGTAGTCTCATGGGTATGGTTCTGCCGATATAAATGTAGTCACTTTGGATTGAGAACTCCAAAGTCTTTGGATTGAGAACTCCAAAGTGTTTGAGTCTAGGGTTATCGCTTGATTTTCTCTAACCTATCAAAAAACTTTTTGCTCAGCTTGTTTGGATTTTAATGGCATTTGGTGTGGCTTTTTGGAGAGTTTTGGAGAGCAAACCTCAACCTGATTAATTTGATTCACTAGGGTATTTTCCTTACAATGCATTCCTTAGCTTTGATCACTTTAATTAAGTTAAGTTTAGTTGGAAACATGGATCTAGATTTTGTTTCTAATCACAGTGATAATCACTACTTAATGCAATCTGCTATGCACATGACATCAGCTGAGATTTTACTTCATTGATTGATTTTTGTGGAGATTTTGTGGTACAGTTTGGAGAGATTGTGTTGTTTTAATGATGCAGATTTTGTGGAGGGTTTTTGGTAGCATGAGCCAACTAGTTTTAGGTGCAGTTTTTTAGTTATTGTTTCACAAACAAGGTATGAGGCAATGGTTCTGCCTCACTTAGGCTCCTAATAGCTTGAAAGATAACATGTTGAAATGCAAACATCTGCATTTATCTAAACTCTTAAAGTGTCTTGATGTTCCATTTGAAATTCAGATTATCTTTGTGTTTAAAAATGAATTGAGGTTCATTTGTTTTCTCATTATGTTTATCTTCAAATCTTGTCTTGTCTAGACAAGTTAAAATAAATAGTGACTGACTCATAATAACATTGTATTCTTATTAGATGTTGGAGATTGTTTTAAATCAGTTTTTTTTTTTAAACAAATTTTTTTATAACAAATTTGTATTTTATTAAAATCGAAAAACCAAACCAGAAACCGATAAAACTGGAGTACCGGTTTATGAGGGTAACCGGTGCGTAATCGGTTTTGGAAAATGAAAAACGGTACCTATCAGTTTGATCCTAGATTTTGTCCAAAACCGGACCGAACCGGACCGGTTACATCCCTAACCTCTGTTCATTTCTTTTTATACAAAGTCTAGTATAAGAACCCTACTTAGATTTTTTAACTTTTATGAATCTTTCCACAACCATGCCGAATAAATATCAATCGTCACCTATATGGAATACTAAATATAACTAAATTTCTATAATGACTTGCTAAAACTCTCCATTTACTTAAATTCATTTCAAAAATAAACTTAATTTAATATTACTACCAGATAATGTAGTAGGAAATCGTAAATTTCTTAAAAAATAGTTGTTCATAAAATATCCTTAATAATACTTGTATTAAAAATCATTGTAAACTAATAATCATATCTAATTTAAATCCATAAAAAAATTTATGAATTGTCATGGGCTTAAAGTGTTTAAAATAAAAAATTAAACACTTAAAATTTACTACCAAAATCTAATAGTAAGATTAAAACTAAATAATATAATTAAAACCTTTAAATATTTTCTGTGAAATCAAGTTTATGGACTTTTTTTTTAAAAGAGACGAAGATCACCTGTAAAATTATCCAAGTAAAATTATGCCTAATTAAAAAATACTAATCACAACCCAAATTAAAATAATACAGTACTTTCTTAATACAATAAAATAAAGCACATTAAAAAACACTAACACACTTTCTGTCAAATACAATAAATCCAATTTAAATATCAAGTTCACATGAATTCAACCCATATAAAATGCTCTAAGAAATTTTGAATTATAATAAACTCAAACCCAACCCGATTTAAAAACAAGTCCATTTTAAAACTAACCCCAACCCACAAAACTCAGCTTACTATATGGGTGTTTTGGGAAACATCATAAATGGGCATAGAGATTTTGGAAATTACGAGAGGGATACATCTCTTCCCAAAAACAGATGTGAGAGAAAGACGTCGTGCGGCTGCTCACTAAGGAAGGGCTGGACGCAATAGTGGGTCTGAGTGGAGATCGATGGCGGTGCGGCTGGGGTCAATGGCAACGGAGCCCGAGAGAGAGACATGCAATGGAGTTGACAGTAGCGACTAAGTAAAGATTAAAGAGAAACATTATGCATCGGAGCTAGGTTGAGAAAACGTTGATATGAGCTGAGATCATCAGCTTGTTCTTGGCTTTGTGGTGGTGAAATCTGTGGTGCATGGGGATCCCTTGGTGTATCGACTTGATGGTTCAAAGGTCATAGGGATGGAGGTTGAGTAGTTCACAGTAGTTACGTGTCTCTCTTTGGGTGGTTCTTCTGCATGATGATAATGATGGTTTCCATTTTCTGTGGGGAAGACATGGGTTGTTGGGTTCGATGATGGTGGTGATGGGTGCGACGGTGGTTGGCGTGGCTTCAGGGTGCTAGTGGAGGCTCACGGTGGTTTGTGGCTATGCATTTCCAAAGCTAGAGGCTGACTTACAGTGGCTTTATGGTTGTAGAAACTGGCATCAACAATGTAGTGGCTTAAAAGTTGGTGATAGAAGAACTGAGGGAGAGAGATTGATGATAGAGGGCTCAAATGGTTGGGCATGACTGGGCTTCGTGCTTGGTAGTTTACGGTTTGGTGTTGGGTGAGGGTGGTTTAAATGTGCTCTAGTGTGGTGTAATCGCAGTGCATCACAGTGGAGGGGCTGGAGATTGCTTGGGGCGACTGTGTTGGTGATGGTGGCTTGGGGTTTGGGTTGTTTCCATGGTGAACAGGAGGTTAACAAGGTCCTACCTTGTGATGGCCGATGGTAAAGGGAGGTGGAACCCACAAAGGTTAATTTGTTTACTCATGATGAAGAGAGAGAGAGAGAGAGAGAGAGAGAGAGATCATGAGAGACATGGATAGAGAGAGTTTGTTGAGAGAAAATTTGAAGGGAGAAACAAGTTGAAGAGGCATGGGGAGGTGGAACTCAGGGAGGGAGAAAATGGAGGAGAGGGATGCGGAAGAGGCAACCATCAGGGAGAGGGAGGGAAAAAAATGAAAAGAAAAGTGATCCTAACAATGTCATTTTTAGTCCTCAATTGTTGGACTTCTCGTGGGCCTGGCTTGCGTCTGGTTTGGGGATTTCGGTGGGCCTAGGTGTTACAAATAGACATAGCCCAAATACACAAGACACACAATGTAACGCCTATCTAGAAAGAAGAAAAGGAAACAAGAAAGTTATGAAAATCAAGGCCATTAAATTCTACAGCTATGTCTCATAAAAATAATGTTCTAACAAAGAGTGATCTAAGTTCCTCTAGAGAGTGTTCTTGTCTTCAAACATCCGATTATTTCAATTTTGCCATAAGCACCACAAGATACATATAGGCACCATTTTCCACACAACTGTGATATGTGGAGCACCTCTGAGATTTGTCCAATTGGCCAAGAATGCAACCACTGTGGCAAGCATAACCCAAGCTAGTTCTAACCTGCACACATCATCCCATAGTGTGCTAGTAGCCTCACAATACAGTAGAAGATGATCCAAAGTCTCACCACTTTTCTTGCACATATAGTACCACTCTACTATGAACACCTTGTGTTTTTGTAAGTTATCCATCATCAAAATCTTACCCTGAGAAGTTGATCAAGCAAAAAATGCAGCATTAGGAGGCAAATCTTACCCTATTTTGCCAAATCCTCCTCCATGGGAATTGATTGTCCAACGATTGTGTGAGAGACTTATAGAAAGAACAAACCAGAGTGTTCCTTTACTTGCATGTACCCATCACAACCTATCAGTTTCTTGAATGCTCTGTCTCATGGAGTATAAAAGACCAAAAGAAAAAAAATCCTCAAAGCTACCAATTTCCCAATCTTGGGTAGCCTTATTAAAGTTCAAGTTCCATTGGACTTGATCCCCAGATATCACCATAACTTAGAAACTAAGGCTTCATTTTCACATGAAATCTTGAAAATTGAGGCGAATGAGCCTATAAGGGCGTTGTCTTCACATCATAGGTTGCTCCAGGAGTTAATTTTAGAGCCATCTCCCAACACAATTCTAGTGTGATGAGTGAAAACTCCCCCACCCTAATCTAATATGCTTCCAGATTCCCACCCCATAAGCCCCACTCACCTCTCTAGTGCTCCAACCCGCCCAACACACACACACACACACACTTTCATATTTGAAGTCAATCACCGACTTCCATAAAATTTTCGGTTCCACAGTGTATCTCCACAAACATTTTCCAAGTAAAGCCCTATTAAAGATCCTTAAATTTATAATTTCCAACCCACCAGAAGAGATTAGGGAGCATACATTAACCCACTTGAACAAGTGGAATTTGAATTCATTCCCCATACCACTCCAAAGGAAATTGAGATATAATTTCTCAATCCTAGCCGCTACACTAGGTGGAATCAGGAATAAAGATAAGAAATATATTGGTAAATTAGACTAAGTGTTTTTTTTATTAAAGTGATCCTACCACATTTTGACAAGCACAATCTACTCTAACCAACCAATCTATATTCAGTCTTTTTAATCATTGTATCCCTAATCGATTTAGCCCTTTATGCTACTCCCAGCGGAAGACTAAGGTAATTCATAAGAAGAGAGAAAACCTTACATTCAAGAATGTTAGCCAACTTCCAAATGTTGCGAACATTACCAATTGGCACCAACTCTGATTTGTCGAAGTTCACTTTCAGACCTGATGTCGCTTCAAAACAAAGTAAAAATTCACTCAATGCTCGCATCTAGTTTTGTTCTACCTCACAAAAATTAATGTATCATTTGTAAACAATAAGTGAGAAATATTAAGAATACCCATATTGGAGTCACCAACCAAGAATCCACCGTCAAAACCACTGTTAACCAAGGCCGAGATCATTCTGCTTAGCGCCTCCATAACAATGACAAACAAAAGTGGGGACAAATGATCCCATTGTTTTAGTTCTCGCAAGCTACTAAAGAAGCCAATTGGACTGCCTTTTACCAACACTGAAAACTTCACCATTGAGATACACTATCTAATCCACGAGTATCATCTCTCCCCAAATTCACACCTCCGAAACAATTTTATAAATTGTTTATATTATATTATATATTATATATTAAATTGCTAATTAATATAATATGAGATTTTAATCTATATTATATATTAGATGCTAAATTTCTAATTAATATCATATGAAATTCTAATCTTATTATTCATGTCTATTAGTTTTATAACATAAAATTAATATAACATTGGATATAACATAAAATTAATCTTATATTTTTTTAATATAACATTTTATGTAACATATAAATTTTAATCTTATAACATGAAATTTTATATAGTGTCACACTTATAAACGGTAAACTTATATAGAACAAGCATTACAGGAAATGGCTCTCAAGGCTCAACTTATAAAGTGTCATATGTGTAAACGGTAAACCAAAAAAAGCATACTAAAATCGAAAAAATCGAAAGTTTTGATTTTGATGATGAATCGGTCCGTATCGTTTTTAAAATTTTTAAAAGCAGTGTATATTGATTTGATTCCAAAATTTGTCCAATATTGGACTAAACCAGATTGGTAACATCCCAACTCAGGATGAGCACTTTTTCTTGCCACTCTATCGAGCGAGCACTTTTAGCCCCCAGCCGAATCTTCATGCTTTTTCACTATTGCTCGCCACCGGGTTCAAGCACTATTTACTTATTCGGGGTGCAGGCACACCAATGTGAGCACTCCTTGCTTGCCTTGGGTTCAAGTAGTTTTGCTCGCACCCTAGTGCGAGCATTATTTGCTCGTTCTTGGGTCTGAGCAATTGCCTTTCGTTATGTTTTGAAAATATTACTTCTTATTTTATTTTTCTTCAAATTTTAAATAATTTTTATAGAGAAAGCTATGCACTTATCTTGCACATGCCCTACTACTAGTTTTTTTTTTTAAGAAAAATTACAAATAAAATAGCTATGACCAACCAACCAACTAGAAACCTCAACCACTGTTAGCATACAAATTAAATAAATAAAGAATAAATGAGAAGAAACAAAAATTTATAAAATTAAAAACTTATTAACAACTTTTGAAACACAGATGACATGGTACTATTATAATATCATAATATAATTAAAATTATTTATATAAACCCTAACTTTAATTGACATAATATTTTATGATAGAACGGAAGTATCATGTGCCTATATTTTAGGAATATGCAATAATTATAAAAGAATGTAATTGAGTTAGGTTTAAAAGATGCATGGTTTGTTTGGAATTGCATTAGGGGTATTAAAAAATGTTTAAAGTAGCCTTAAAAGTTTTTTAATTGAAAAATTAGATTGTTTGGTTGTTACATAATAAAATACTTTTTAATCTCAAATATTTTGATTTTTTTCTTTGAATGTATTTTTTCGGATTATACGGAGCTTAGTTTCAATCTTTTTTTAAAAAAAAAATTGTCAACAGGCGAAATACCCATACAACTTTTAGATAATTATAACTTTCAGATTTTTAAGGATATGATCATAATTTTAAAAAAATAAATAATTCTTTTATGTTATTTCTACCTCAAAAAATAATTTTTTAAATTTGTTTTTAAACAAATATAATATGTTTGGAAATGTTTAGACTTGATATGGTTACGAAATAGTTAAGGCCTCATTCGGTGACACAAACCATCTCAACTCATCTTATTTTATCTCATTTAATCATTACAACTTTTCTAAACTCCCACACAAAATATAATAAACAATTCAAGTTTTTCAAATTTCAAAACAAAACTAATATTAAAAAATTATATTCTAACAATATTTTATTCAATTTTTTACTTTAATCTCAACTCATCACATTTGTGTATCCAAACGAGACCACTTTTTAATAGTAGAACTTATTAATTATAAGCCTTAAAATTAAAAATTATATTACTCACAATTTCAAAGATATATGCTGGCTTGATCACTATTACGATAATTTGTAAATGTTTTTAAGGTTGCATTTGGATGTTGATCTCAGATAATCTAAGTTGATATGTAAATAGCAGTATTTTGTGGTTCTCATTGAGATATGTTTAAATATAAATCGGTTGAGATATGTATTTGAATGTATGAAGTAAGTTGATATGAATTTAACTTTTTATAAAAAATTTAAAAAGTAATGCGTCCCAGCAATGATTGGTTTGAGATGAATTGAAATGATCTTAACATCCAAATATATTGTGACATACATAAATTTGGATTGTTGCACATATCTTTAGTCGTAAGTTTGGACTTTGTAGATCATTTGATGTATATCGTGCCAACAAAGTATTTGTAAAGAGAGAATATGGACCATAATCTATCTGTAGTTCCAGTCATTAACCAAAGGTGCCTTGAGTCTTGACCCATGATTTCAAACTTTTGTGAGTCCATTGGTGCTTTGGATTCTCTTGTCTTTTGTTAGTATCAAGTGTGCAATGTTAATCCATGAAGTGGTAAATAAACTATGCATCAGATGATTTTGTCTTTGGGAGCTAATGAATAGATGGTAGAAAATAAATACTGAAAAACAATAATGGAGGGGGGTGGGAGGTGACTTTTTTTTTTCTTTTTTCTTTTTTTTTAACTCAAGATAGCTTTATTGCATAAAGAAACATATTACAAGGATTCAATATCTACTACTTACTTAATACAAACAAGTATCTCTTCAAGATCATAAAGATCAGATTCACTTAAAAGGACATACTTAGCTAACAAGTGAGCAGCCATATTTGCTGTGATGACCCGTTTTTACGTGTATTTTCACTGAAGATGCTTTTTAATTTATTTAATATAATAGTTCTTTTATTTTAAATTATTTTATTTTAAATTGGTTTTAATTTATTTGATGTTGTGTTTAATTTATTTAGTCATTTTATGGTTTTTAATATCGTTTTCGGCAAATCTGTTTTTGGTTTCCGGAGTGAGGATTGGACCTCATTTCTTTTCTTTTCTCTTTTTCTTTTTCCCTTTTTCCTTTTCTTTTTCTTCTTTTCTTTTTTTTTTCTTTCTTTTTCTTCTTCTTTCTTCCCCGTTTCCTCCCTCCCGCGCGCTGCCCCTTCTTTTTCCCCTTACCGTCGCTGCCACTTCGGCCGCCCATTGCGCCGCCGTCCGGCGGCTGTGTTGTACACCACCCCTACCATTCTCTTCCCCTCCCACCATAGTTCATCCCCACCAATTTTCAAAGCCATCGGACCAGCCGTTAGCCGCCACGGGCCCCTGGAAGTCGCTGCACCTGCTCTGTTTTTCCCCCTGTCGCCGGTTGCTTTCGCAGCCCAGAACCGCCGTTCGCCCGCGGCGTGGCCTACACCACCCACCCAGTTTTCTTCCCCTCTCACCAGTGAACATCCCTACCAAGTTTCACCTCCATCCGAGCCACCGTTAGCCACCACGAGCTCCTCCAAGCCATACGGTTTTTCACCGATTCCAGCGTCGTCGCACCACCTCCGGCCACCATCTCTTCACAGCTTCTTCCCCTACCTCTTTCCGACCTAAACCATCCATTTCCGGCCTCGATCCGTTGCCGGAGAAGCTCCCACGAGCTCAACTCCGTTCAGCCCCTTTTTGGCCTTCGACCGCCATTTCCACCACCACCCACGGCCAAAACTCGTTTCCTTTAGCTTCATAAATATCTCAAGACCTTTTCCTATCAATTTCATGCCTTGGTTTGTTCCCGTTCGAAAGTGGGTAATTTATTACTACGGCAACAGTGTAAATTATACTGTTACGTTACTTTTCCTCCGCCGTTTGCAACGCCGCGAGCTTTCAAAAAATACCATATAGACTGTAAGTATTTTCCAAACTCTACTTTTAGATTTAAATGTATTTTGCTCATTCAATAAATATTTATCTGTTGGTTGGCTGATTCTGGACTGAGTCCGAGGAGTTCGGGGGTCGGATGGATGGAGGAGGGAGTTGCTTGATTTATTAATTTATGGTTGGTTGATCGTTTTGTGCATTGAAATCGCATTTACATGGTGTATGCACATGCGTTTTATTTAATTTGAGAAAATCTTGTTTTATTGGCGTAAGTGGATTTTTAGGTGCGTGTGTATCATGACCCCAAGCCGGGATGGAGTATTATTCCGATGGAGCTCCTCTGGTCACTCGGGAGCGTAATAAACTGAGTGACGTCCCCTGAGTTGTCGCTGGGCGACAACAGGAGCGGGGGCTAGAGGATGCTTGGCTACGAATGCGCCGGACGCAGAACCGAGCATCGCTCTACGCACCGACTCCATGGCCCTTCGCTGGCGAGGGTTAGAGGATGCTTGGTTACGAACGCGTAGGGCGTGGAACTGGGCATCGCTCGTTTAGGTGTCACATGCGTGGTCGTTACCTGCGGTGTGACACTGGAGCCAGGGTGTGCGGATGACCCCTAGGGGAGGTCATGGTGCATATGGATTAATTGGTTAACGGATTGAGTTTGATATGGGCCAAATGTGACTTTTGGCGTGATATTTGGAAAGGATTTGTTTTTGGGCCAAATGGGATTTTTGGCGTGTGTGGAAAAATATGATTTTATGGGTTTTGTGCATTTGCATCATTTCATGCATATTGTTTGAGTTCTATATGTTTTTATCTAGTGGTGTTTGGATTTTACTTACCTGTGGCACCATTTTTGGTACCGTAGATTTTGGTGCAGAGTTGGAGGAAGAGGAGGAGACCGAGCCCGAGGATGCGGCTCCGTCGGGGTGCTAAAGTTAAAGTTTAAACTTTGTTGTTTGGTTTTAAAAAAATATTTGTGCTTTGTAATATTTTATCATATATGTTTTGAACAGCTTTGTATTAAACAAGAAAAATTCTGGTACTTAGTTATGACTTTCTTTATCCGCTGCGTATTTCTTTTTACACATTTGTTGCTTTTACACACACTTGACACTCGTCGATAGGGTGGTGACCCGTGTTGTCATCATCCGGACGTCTCGATTTCCCCGTGTCCGTGCGTGGGGATTTGGGGGCGTCACATTTGCATCTCTTTTAGTATGACAAACACTCCAAGAAACAAAGGATCTTAGTACAACTTTAGTGTCCTCTATGATTAAGCCTCTTGGACTCGAATCCTTCAAGGATTTTCGCAACCTCTCGACCACCTACTTTGAGTCACCTTCAAGGTTAATATTATGAATCCTAGCCTCTTTTGCAAAAAGGACTGCCATCATCATGGAATATTCCTCAGCAGTGTATGAAGAGAGTCTGAGGTTCCTTCTAGCTCTAAGTGTTCCAAGAACCCTTCCATTGCAGTCCTTGAGAATTGCTCTAATTCCAATTAAGCTTATCGAATCATTGATAAAGGCATCCCAATTCATTTTGTAACATCCCTCTGGAGGTTTTTTCCAACACTAAGAGCTATGGGGACATACAGGAGCTATAGCAGCAGGGACAATAGTTTTAGTGGCCTTAAAGCATCTCAGGTCTTAATAAGCTTTGTTAGTAATAGCATTAGGGAGTCTAAACTCTTTCCCATGCACGACCTTATTCCTTCTAGACCAGATTAGTCTTAGTATCATCCCAGCTTCTTCCAGTGCATGCTTTGGCAGTCTTTTTGAGATGAATTTAAAGTAGGCACCATCCAGGGATAGTTTTTGTAATGATCTACTTGCTTAACACCACACATCTTGAGCCACACCACAACTCCACAACACGTGCCTTGCAGTTTCCTCCTCTAGATGACAAACAGGGCACAAATTATCATATCTAAGCTTCCTCTTTTGCAAGTTTTTAAAAGTGGGTAGTGACTCATTACATGCCCTCTAAAGAAACGTCCTTACTCCATTGGGCACCTGCAGTTTCCATAGGTCCTTCCAAGAATTAAATTGTGCTTGAGCATTTGAGGTTCCACCTTCTTGACTGGATTGTAGTTCCCTGTGAAGACTGTAAGTACTCTTCACTAAGAAGATGCCATTGCTAGTGCCTTCCCAAGTCAAACGATCCTTTCTCTGGCCCAAACTATGGGGATGGTTTTTATGATGTCCACCAAAGTTTGAGGGAACAACTTAGTTAACTGAGTGTCGTCCCATTTCTTGAGAATTGGGTCAATTAACTTGGCCACCCATGTCACTTCAGTTATATCATTGCTGTTTGGGAGGGGACTTGTATTGGGTAAATATAATCAGGTTGTAAAAATTCACTTGTAATTGAACTGCTTAAGGGTAATGTAAATATATATCTTATTCCTATACAATGTGTTAACATCATGTTTTGCATGCATTTGGGTTGGGCTCTTAGCAACTCGAATCTTCTATCTTGGGTCTGCAAACACAAAAACAAATACCGCAAGACGGGGGCCATGGTGGTGGTTGGGGAGTCTTTGATATCAAAATCAGTATCATCTTAGACCAAAGTATAAGTAAATAGGGAGTTCAAAGAGTCTAGAGAGCGTTCCTAATATCTGGGAGTTGCCTTTTATACCTGATCCCTAGGATCAAACATCTATGCTCTGTGTCAGGGGGAGGTGTCCCTTCCATAATTCCTTCCGCCATGCTTCTTTAATGCGGCTTGGCTCTCTCGGGGGGTATATTTAATACGTCGTGGCTATCTACCTTGTTTTGTCAGGGGACGTGCGCTATCAAGCTCTTTCTTCTCCTCTCGTCAGATCTCATCAGATGATCAAAGCCTCCCCAAAATATGTGCCCACCTATCCGCTAAAGGTTACTTGGGATTCAATTTTGGCGAGGTGGCATGATCCTCCCTTCTTTGCGCCAACATGGACTTCCTGTGCTTCCAAGGCTGTAAACTGACTTTTGCCAAGGGCCAAGAACCCTTTAATTGGGTTGATGGTTTGCTAGGTCAGTTTGAGCCCCTCATAGTATTGGGCTCATATTCTGGATCTTGGGTCGGGGGAAAAACCTTGTAACACTATGTATGGGTGCCTTTAACAAAACATTACACCACCTAATAGAAGGCAGATTTATTAATCTTTCATTCTTTTTTATTAATGTAGGGTTACATAAATTACTCAGAAGAAATCCAAACAAAATATTTTTTTAAAGTATTAAATGGTGGCCAACCCAGCCACTCCCCCTAAGGTGATTAGACTACTCATCTAATTAGGATCAAATGTGGATTGCCCCCTAGATTTGATTTTTTTTTTTCAATTTGTAATTTTAATTTTTTTGACCAATGTGTGGCCGTTTGTGGATATGGTTTTGCAGTCCAAAGCAAAAATAAGTCTGATGTAATCTCTTTTCAGTTGGGTATTGTAAAGGATTTAGCTTGCACCAAGATATAATTATACTTATTTTATATATGCAAAATGCTAATTTTACTTAAGAAAACTTTATAAAAAACCTACTTCTCTACGTGTCAGTTATTAATATGCTGAAAATTATGAAATTTTAAATTTTAAATTAAAACTGACAAAATGAGTATTGTATGTAAAATTATAACTAAAATTGTAAGTATATGTAACACTATCCTTTCTATATATATTCCCAGTAGTTGATTATCTTAAGGGAATGTTTAATAACCCATCTTTATTAGGATAGTGGTATAGAGAAAATATAGAAAAATGATACTTGAAGTCATTGAGCATACAAGCGTTGTGTACTTTTTGTGAAAAAAGTGAGTAAATATTAGAGTCATATGAAAAAATTATTTTATTCAATAGTGAATCTCACTCTTTTTCAAAATGAGTGTGCAACACTTTTACAATCCATGATTATATTTAGCATTAATTATACTACATCTCCCAAGTTATACCGCTCACTTTGCCTTATTAATGTGGCACCATCATGTAATGCCATGTGACTTATTAAAAAATTAAAAAATATATATATTCAAAACAAAATAGAGCCCAAAAACATAGAAACTAAAAAACTGAAATCTTAAGTTCACTCTATCCCTTTTATGTTTATATTTTAAATTTTAAAAGTTTTTTTAATTAGCTACGTGGTACCACATACCACGTTAGTATAACAAAGTGAGAGATATAATTGGAGTGGCACGGTAGCATTTCTCTTGAATCATTATACAATAAATAGAACATTGAAAATTGAGTCAATCATGTGAAGATTGTAAGAACATTATTGAAAATGCATGGCAGTTGGAATCAAGTGCTGTTGGCTGCAATGTTGTAATGAGAAAGCTCCAAAGATGTGGTTAAAAGCTTACTGTATGAAACAAATCAAAGTTTGGGCATGTGAAACAAGGTATTGAAAGGGCAAGATCAAAACTGAAGTAGCTACAAACTAGTGATCCATACAGTCAAAAAAGGGATGAACATAGGGAGGCAAGAACAAAAATGCAAGTTTGGCTGGAGAGGGAGGAAATTATGTGGAGACAAAGGTCTAAAGCTTTATGGCTGAAAGAAGGGGATACCAATGCCAGATTTTTTCATAACAAAGCTTCTCAGAGAAAAAAGAAAAATTGGATAAAGGGATTGAGAGATGAGAATGGAAGTTGGAAATTAAATGAGGAGCGGGATAAATTGATTATTGAGTATTTTAGTACTTTTTTCAAGGCTTCTACTGACGTGGGGCAGGTGGATTTTTTTAGATGGTTTAAGGGGAAGGGTGACTACTGATATGAATGAGAATTTGGTTAAGGAGTTAAGTGCAGAGGAAGTGGTCCTAGCTCTTAATCAAATGGACCCTGATAAAGCCTTAGGACCTGATGGCATGACACCTCTCTTTTATAAAAAACATTGGTATGTTGTTGGAAAAGATATTACTCGAGCAGTTCTAATGGCTCTAATTCAAGGTCAATTCCCTCATGAACTAAATCACACTTTTATCACTTTGATCCCCAAAAAGAAATAGCCTGAGATTATTTCTAATTATAGGTCAATCAATTTATATAATGTTGATTCAACTAAAGAATCAGAGGCCTCTCCAATAGACTCTGATCCTTACAGTAATATTTTCGGACATGACTCTAAAGATTATCCCCCTCGCTTGGGAGATGATTGAGTAATGCCCAATTGTTTACAGCACTAAAGACTGAAAATACTCCAACGTTGTCTGTTTTCACCTTTCAGCTAGGACTCAACTTTTGAGAGGTGGAAAGATGGTCTAATTTACTTTTGGCACAAGAATATAGAAATGTTTTCGGTGCAGAAAGAATGATTTCACTTTCGGCGGAAGAAGACAAAACTACTTTCGGCGAGAGAAATGTTTTTGAGAGTTGAATAGGAAATTTACTATTCACTATTTACCACTGTTTATCCCGTGATCTATGGGATTTTACTATTTGTAAAAGTGGTTCCTTCACTTATTAAAGACGCTTAGTTTCATTTGCTGAGCAGAAATTTCGAGCCGAACTCACCTTTAGCAAGAACTGCTTCCTTGTTTACTTCTTTGCTTATAATTCTCTTTCTTCTCTCTCCATTTGTTTATCCCAAGCTTGTAAGTTTGTAACTTTGTTTACTTTCATTAATAATATTTTGAAAGTTTAAATTCAATTTTAGTTTTTTATATTTGGCATTGCATGCATTGGAAGGCTGAGCCTCCACATACTCTGATCATCATGTTTATCTTTATCTTTCTCCTATCTTCACTTGATTCCGCTGGTTTTGGGATCACAACTGACCCCTTTGGACAGAAAGTCATATTTAAATTTGCTTCTAAGTTTGAATGTGATATTGCTAGAAAATCTGTGTCTTTGCTTGATGCTAAGAAAAAACATTTAGATTTTCTTAAACAAGAAATCAAGTTCAAATGTGTTTCTGATAATTTAAATGATCCTTTGCTTTAGTCAAAAATCGAAGATTTTCAAAAAACTTTGATTTTTGATATTTGTTCTGATCTTCCCGATGTTTTTTGGTATAAGAAGAAACATGTTGTTTCTTTACCTTATGTTAAAGATTTCTCTGAAAATTGAATCCAACCAAAGCTTGACATATTCAAATGAATAGTGAAACTTTGGAGTTTTGCAAAACTGAGATTCAGGATCCAAAAAGAGCGAAATCAAGTGAAGATAGGAGAAAGATAAAGATAAATATGATGATCAAAGTAAAAAATAGCGGAATCAAGTGAAGATAGGAGAAAGATAAAGATAAACATGATGATCAGAGTATGTGGAGGCTCAGCCTTCCAATGCATGCAATGCCAAATATGAAAAACTGAAATTGAATTTAAACTTTCAAAATATTATTAATGAAAGTAAACAAAGTTACAAACTTACAAGCTTGGGATAAACCAAGGGAGAGAGAAGAAAGAGAATTATAAGCTTGAAGTAAACAAGGAAGCAGTTCTTGCTGAATGTGAGTTCGGTTAGAAAGTTCTACTCAGCAAATGAAACTAAGAGTCCTTTTAGAAGTGAAGGAACCGCTTTTACAAATAGTAAAATCCTATAGATCACGAGATAAACAGTGGTAAATAGTGAAAGTGAATAGTGACTTTACTATTCAACTCTCAGAAACATTTCTCTCGCCGAAAATAGTTTTATCTTCTTCCGCCGAAAGTGAAATCATTCTTTCTGCATCGAAAACATTTCTGTCTTCTTGTGCCGAAAGTAAATTAGACAATCTTTCTGCCTCTCAAAAGTTGAGTCATGGCCGAAAGGTGAAAACAGATAGTGCTGGAGTCTTTTTAGTCTTTAGTGCTGTAAACAACCAGGCATTACTCAATCATCTCCTAGGCGAGGGGGATAATCTTCAGAGTCATGTCCAAAAATATTGTTGTAAGGATCAGAGTCTGTTGAAGAGGCCTCTGATTCTTTAGCTGAATCATCATTGTTGTTTTCATCCTCAATGGATTTTTTCAATAGTTTGATTAAATCTTTCTTCTTTAATTGGTCTAGGGGAGACTTTTTCTTTGAAGAAGTTGAATCTTGTGAACCAGTTGAATTCTTCTTCTTGGCTGAAGATGATTTCTTCTTCTACTTGGATGAAGAATTCTGAGAATCTATAGCTTGATTGCTTGAACCTGGGATGGTTGGAAATATAATCAAAGCTTGTGTTGAAACTTAGGAAGGGGAAGGAAATTCCTCTTTGTTTTTTAGATTAGGCTCTGCAAGAGGAAAATCTTTTGAAACATAAGAAATAATGTCATCTGAGTGAGGAAATTTGTCCCAGCATTTGACAAAATATTGACGAACCAAGATGTCATCATTCTTTGCATATTTTCATTTACAGATCCAGGGAGTCTTGCATCTGGCACAAAAAAGAAGCGGGGGGGAAGTTTGGGATCTCTCCCTCTTATCTTGGATGCATTGGAAATGGTAAAATGTCTGATAGATGGTTGAATGCTATCAAGAAAAATATTAGTAATGGGGCCAAAGAAATTCCACCATTTCTGAAACCATAGGGGAAAACTGTGTTTGCACTTCTTGTCAAAGTTGAAGAACCAAGAGTGCTGCATATTGGGGGTTTGAAATAGAGGAAACCTTAACCAGGCCTCAATATAATCGTAATAATTGTACTGAGATTTAGTTCCCTTGATTGTTTTGGAAGTTGAAAGGTGGGTATCCCATTCTTTTTCCGTCAAAACAGAAACAAAATAACAATTGTGAAAGATGATATTTGAAGGATCAACTTTACAATAAATGAGTTTAATTGAGATGGAACCTGTGTGAATCAGGATTCCAAGGTAAAACTTGAGGTCTTTTGCTGGGTTTTCTGGGATCTGGTGAAAACCTCGGGGAAAATATTCTAAAGCAATCTAGAAAGGATCTGTTTTTACTGATTTCTCGATGTAAAATAGATTCTGGAACCAGGCTTTCTTAAAATATTCTGCTTTGTTAGCAAAGGGAAATTCGGGCTTTACCGTTGCCAAAGGGTTTGCATACGGATCGTATGGTGTGGCTAAGGTAGAAGCAAATGAACTTGGGGGAATTGGTCTAGGAACTTATCCCAGACTAGTAAATCTGTTGGCTATCTTCAGTGGGGAGGAAGCCAAGGTTGAGGCAAATGTCGGAGGCATAAGCATTGGTAAAACAAGGGGAGGGGAAGATAATGGTAAAACCAGTTTCTTCTTCTTACTCATGTTTTCTGCAAGAATTCACGGGTAAGAAAATCAGGAATTGAATTATCTGATCCTTTAATGTATTCAATATCAAAATCAAATTCACTTAAAATAGCTTGCCATCGTGCAAAAATATGTTTTGATGCAATGTTTTGAACATCTTGTTCTAAAATAAATTTGGCGCTCTTGCAATCTATGCACAAAAGAAATCTTTGATTAAGCAAATCACTTTGAAATTTAGAAATGCATAGTACTATGGATAAAATTTCTTTTTTAATAGTACTATAATTTTGTTGTGCATGATTCTAGGTTTCGGAATGGAAGTGAACAATCTGTTCAGAAAAATATGGTGAAATACCTTGTTTTAGGATGCCACCATAGCCTGTGTCTGAGGCGTCAGTTTCAAAAATCTTGAAGCTGTTTGAAGTAGAAATCCCAAGGCAAGGAAAAGTTTTAACATATGCCTTGATTTGTTGGATTAAACTGGTGTGAACATCTGTCCACGGAGGAGGATTGGATTGCAGTCTCGCAAAGATTGGACAACACTGTTTTTTCATATCTTTGTAAAAATCTGAAATATAGTTCAAAGAACTAAGAAATCTTTGAAGTTGGGTTTTGTCAAGAATGATATCAGGAAATTTGTCAGCAAATTCAATGGCTATTTGAATGGGTCTGATTTTGCCTTCAAAGATGTCATAACCAAGGAATCTGATCTTAGTTTGAAATAATTTAATATTTTTGGCTGAAACAACAAGTCTTAATGATATCTAGAAACATATGAAGGTGTTTCCAGTGTTCATCAATAGATTTGGAGAAAACAAGAATATCATCGATGTAAACAATGGTGAAATTAGTGAATGGTAGAAAGATATCATTCATGATATTTTGAAATTCACAAGAGCGTTCTTGAGCCCAAATGGCATTACATTCTACTCATAGTGACCGAAAGGAGTGGTGAAAGCAGTCTTGTAACGGTCTGACTTTTTAATTTGGATCTGTCAAAATCTAAACTTAAGGTCAAACTTAGAAAAAATAACTGTCTCACTCAACCTATGAACAACCAAATCTTGTTTATTGGGAATAGGGTACCTAATCCACTCTAAGATTTTGTTCAAGAGTTTATAATTAATGACTAAACGGGATGTACCTCGCTCAATTTCAACATTTTTTTGAACATAAAATACAGCACATGACCAGAGTGACTTACTATGCCTGATGACATTTTTAGCAAGAAGATCCTGAATCTTAGTTTTGCAAACTTCAAAGTTTCACCATTCATTTGTATAGGTCAAGCTTTGGTTGGAATCAATTTTTTCAGAGAAATCTTTAACATAAGGTAAATAAACAACGTGTTCTTCCTATGCTAAAAAGCATTGGGAAGATCAGAACAAATATCAGAAATCAAAGTTTTTTGAAAATCTTCGATTTTTGACTGAAGCAAAGGATCATTTAAATTATCAGAAACACGTTTGAACTTGATTTCTTGTTTAAGAAAATATAAATGTTTCTTCTTAACATCAAGCAAAGACACAGATTTTCTAGCAGTATCACGTTCAAACTTATAAGCAAATTTAAATCTGACTTTCTGTCCAAAGGGGTCAGTGTGATCCCATTTGCATCAGAAAGAAATGGGTAAATCATGTTAAGAAAAGGCATTTCAAGAATAATATCATGGGTCAAATTCTTAACAAGAACAGAAGGAATCTTAAAGCAAACATTGTCCTGGCAAACATGGATTGTGTTTAGCTCATAGCGGATCTTCATCTTAGATCCATTTGCAGAGAATAAATTCTCATCGGACTTTTCAAAATAATGAGTAGGAACTAATCCTTCACGAATACAATTAAGATCCGCTCCTGAGTCAATCAAAGCAATAGCAGAGAATTTGAATTTATGGCAAACAATAATCTCTACTAAACAAAACCATTTCTATGGAACAGAACGGTGAAGTAAGCAAATATCCTTAGTTGGATCAGAGTGTTCAACATGATTTGACTGATTTGTTTCATCGCCAGAAGGACTGTCATGATCAAATTCATTTTCAATTTTTAAAAAAAGTAAATCTTGATGAAAAGAAGCATTCTCAGATTTGAGAGTCTTAATCTCTCGCTTAGAAAATTCATCAATATTCCATTCATACATTTGATCAGCAGATACGGAGAATTGAGTTTGGAAACCTCTTTCTTCGTACTGTAAATCAGGAGGAGTGGGTCTGGAATCCAGTTCTTAGTAAGACCTATGAGAGTTAGGTCTTTCAAATAGATCCTGGCAAGTTTAGGTCTTTCAACTTGAAAGTCCTGAAAATTCTTTTGAATTAAATCTATTTTCTGAACTAAGGAATTATCAGACAAATCATCATCATCATTCCAAGTATGCACAGAAAATGAATCATTAAAATCAACCTGTGGGCTGCTTTTGTCTAGCGGACAAGCAGAGGTAGTTCTTGCTTAACCTTAGCAAGCATTTGATCAATTTTACTCAAAGTACTGGCGGATCCGAGCTAGATTTTCGGCCCATTCTCTTGTAAAATAATCAAAGGTTTTTCAACCAATTTTAAACTTGTTGAAGCAGGTTTTTCTAAAATAGGTTTTTCAACTTTATCTTCTATACGGTCAAGTTGTTGACCTATTGTATGGAGGGTTTGGTTGACAAAATTATTTTGTTCGATAATCTTTATTGTTTCAGTCAAAACATTTCATTCGAACTTGGATCCGAGATTTTAAAAGGTGAAACTTTCACTTCTTTCCCTTTAACTGAAACAATGATAGTTTCTAAAGGAGGGTGGCTGGTTTTCACAACTTTCCTGTCTTCTTCTTTAGTAAAACTGGTTTTTAAAACATTTAAACTATTTTTTGAATCATCTTTCTTTGAAGCATAATGATTCTTAAGGAAATAAAAAAACAATATATGCTTGTTTAGGGCATACATCTTTTCTTTCCATTTTCTTCGAATCTTCTGTTTCTCGGGAACTGAAAAAGTTGCATGATAAGTTTTTCACTTATCACGGTTTTTAGTAGAATTAAATTCATTAAACAAAGATATCATATCAATATCAAGTGCTTTGTCCAGTACCATTAGTTGGTGATGAACAGGAGCAACCATATCAGAAGCTATTGGAGATAGAGATTCTTCTTCTCCTTGTACTTATTCCTTTATGGATTTACCTTTGGATTTAAGATCATTTTTGGTTGAATAATAAGCAGAGGTAACCTGGGACTCAGTTGAAATTTCTTTCAACTTTAGGTCTTGGTCCGAGGGATTTTCCTTTGTAGGAAGTTCCCTAATCATGATCAGACGAGCAAGATTTTCTTGATCCTTCCAGTATCGTCTGTGTCATCTCTTAGATCTTGGTCCGAGCTAAACGATGACCAGGAACTAACAAAAGAATTTCTTCTTTCTTTGATTAAAGGTCAGTTAAAGGAGATCTTTACAGTACCATCAAGATACTGTTGAATATAACTAAGATCTGGATCTTGGGAAGGAACTTCTGTTGGAGGAGGTACTTGCTTGAGGATCCATTCTTCTAGTAGATTTATGTCTTTCCAGAAGAGCATCTTAGGTGTTCTGATGTTGGCGTTCGAAGTTGAACCATACATCAGAAGTTATCAGAGCCATTTCTAGTTCTGGTTGCTAATAGTTTTGCTTTATCTTGACTACTTTCTTTTCTTGATAACTTCTGGAAACACTCTGTTTTTCCTATCTAGTTATCTTTTCTCAGTTCTCCTATTGTACACCATTGCAGTCGAATACTACCATCTGTAAGTCTCTGGTATTCCCATGTTGCCGTTAGCCTAGGTGTGGCGTTGAGGCATTTTAGGGATGTGTAAGCTACATGCTTGGTAGTTGTGGCCCTCCGATATGTGTGAGTCCTGTAGCTCGGGAAAGGAAAAGACGTAGGTCTAGGAAGGGCCATAGTTTTGTTTCAGATTTTACCAAGATAAGCAAGATGTTTAGATCTAGTTCATCTATTAGCTCCAGGTTAGGTTTGCCTCCTGATATTATTAACGAAGAAGATTGTGAAATTTCAGATAATAATTTAGATGATACTGATCAATGGCATTTGCCAAAGATTAAAATTGATTCTCTTTATCACCGCAATTGGTTTCAAACCAAATTGAAAAGTATGTTCCAGGTGAAAACCATAAAACAAATTTTTTCTATTTCCAAAACACATGAACAATGTGTTTTATATCAAAAGAAAATGATTAAATCTATTCAAGAAAAATGTTTTAAATTTATGCATATTGCTTCAGTTCAAGTTGCTATCCGACCTTTGATTAGGAAGGGTATTAATGCTTCTGTTCTTTTATGTTTACGTGATGACAGATTTAAAAAGTTTGATGACAGTGTCTTATATAAACTTATTTCTATGGTCTTAGCTTATTAAGCTTAAAGAGATTTTACCTAATGTTATCTTTAAGTCACAATAAGCTTTTGTACCTTGACGATTGATAACAAATAATATACTAGTAGCTTATGAGCTGGTGTATTTTATGAGACATAAGAGGAATGGTAGGAAATGATTTATGTCCCTAAAACTAGACATGAGTAAAGCATATGATAGGGTGGAATAAGGCTTTTTAGAAGCTGTAATGGCTAGGATGGGTTTTAATGAGAATTGGATCAAGTTCGTTATGGTGTGTGGCAAATCTGTCTCTTTCTCTATACTAGTGAATGGTAAACCAAATTGGCCTTTGTTTCCAACTAGAGGACTAAGGCAAGAGGATCCAATATCCCCTTACTTGTTCCTACTATGTACTGATGGTTTGATTGCCCTTTTACAGCAGGTTGAAACATCAAAGCAGATTGAAGGAGTGCAGATCTATGCAGGTGCTCCAAAGCTGAAACACATTATGTTTGTAGATGACTGTTTGTTATTTTGTAGGGCAAATTTGTAGACTTGTTTGAACATACAACATTTACTTGGCATATATGAAATGGCATTTGGACAAAAGGTAAACAAAGAAAGGACCTCGATGGTGTATAGTATACCAACCAGTTGGAAGAAATTCTGAATTTTTGGGGAGTTTAACAATATCAGTAATGTGAGACGTACCTTGGCCTGCCTCCTATGGTTGGAAGAGGGAAGAAGCAAACCTTTTCAAATCTCAAATAGAAGGTATGGCACAAATTAAATGGATGGAAAGAGAAGCTGTTGTCCTAGGTAAAGAAGTGTTGATAAAGGCTATTGCAATGACCATCTCAATATACACTATGAGCTGTTTTAAAATACCATTTACTTTTTGTAGTGAATTGGAACAAATGATGACAAACTTTTGGTGGGGTCAGAAGAAAGAGGAACAGAAAACAAGATGGGTAGGATGGAAGAGAATGTGAGGCTAAATCTTTGGGAGGCATGGGGTTCAAAGATTTAAAAATTTTCAATCAAGCTCTTCTTGCAAAATAGGATTGGAGGATAATGACATATAAGTCTCACTGCTGCATAAGCTCTTTAAAGTAAGATACTTTCAATCTTCTATTTTTAGTAATTCAAGGTTAGGGTCTACTCCTTCCTATTTATAGAGATGTATATGGGGATCTAAGGCTGATATGCCTCAGGGATGTAGATGGAGAGTTGGGGATCGTAAATCAATAAAGGTATGGACTGATTACTAGATACCTAGTCATAGATTGCTATAGACGTCGATGCAAGTAATTATTGATGAATCTCAAACAGTTGATGGTCTAATTGATGAGAGAACAAAGTGGTGGAATGTTGAGAAGGTTAGAAGGCTGCTCCCACCTGTTGCAGCAGAATCAGTGTTGAAAATCATGATTAGCTCTAAGATGAGGCTTGATTGCATTATATGGGATTATGAGAATGATGGCATGTTCAGTGTCAAAAGTGCATATAGCTATCTTCAGAAGCTAGCTAAACGAGATGGGGAGTGCTCTAATGCTAAGGGTCAATGTAAGCTATGGAGAAACTTATGTAAAATGAAGTTGCCAAATAAAATAAAAATCTTTGCATGGAGAGCCTGAAGGAATGGACTTCCAACCCGTGTGAATCTAAATGAGAGACAAATTATTAATGAAGCTCATTGTATTTGGTGCATGAATGAGGAAGATATATGATGGTAGGACAACATGTTGATCTTGAAAAATTCTTTCTTATAGCCTGGGGTTTGTGGTATAGGAGGAATCGATAGATCTTTCAGGATAATAATCTAAAACCTGCAATACTTATTGAACAAGCATTGTCCATTGCTGTTGAATATAAGGAAGTTAGAGATGTTAGGCAACAAAGGAAGATTCCAAATTCCTATCCGCAAGCTCCTTCCCAAGGTATATTAAAGTTAAATGTAGATGGTGTCATCTTTGAAGAACTGGATAAAGCAAGGGTGGAAATGTTGTTGAGGAATGAAACAGGTGGGGTTTTGTTCTTTGCAAGTAAAAAAAAATGGTGTTACTGATCCAATGGAGGTAGAATTACTTGTAATACTGAGAGGGCTGCAATTTTGTATTCCAATGGACATTTCGGAGCTGATCATTGAGAGTGATTCATTACTTTTTGTTCAAGAACTGAATGATGCTACAGAATTGAGGTCTGCTTGGGGTAATCTGGTTCATGAAGTGCAAGAAATAATGAAGAGACTTGCAGGGTGTTCAATACAACATAAGAGGTGCATGACAAATGTTGTAGCTCATACCTTAGCAATATGCTAAGCATCTAAATGATTTGATAGTTTGGTGGGACTAATTTCTTGAATGTATCTCAAATTATTTGATCTAAATCTTTGATATAATTTGTAGCTGTTAATGAATACAAAGTATTATGTTGTTATAAAGAAAAAGAGAAAAAGAGAATGCACGTGTTAAGAAAACTGAAGACTATAGTTCTTTTAATCAAAAGTTGTAGTTTAATTAAATATTGCATCTTATTAGGGGTGAAAAAAAAAAACTTGATGAATTGGTAAATCGAGCTAGATCGGATCAAACCAGTAGATTTAGTTCGATATCAGATTTGGTTTGGTTTGATACCGATTTCCTTTTTATCAAAATTGGTCAAAATCGATTCGATTCTAGATTTCTTATTTTTAATATCAATTCGAAAAGGATCGGACCGGTTTATATATATAATTTTTTTTAATTTTTTATTTTGTATAAAATATTTTTTTATATATAATATATAATTATATGTAAAATATTTTTTATTATATGATAAATTACTAATTAAAATATTAAGATTTAAAATCTTATATCACCATAGTCTATTGTATTAATATTTATGCTAATACTATATCATTATATATTATAATATATCAATATATGATATATTATAATATATCACTATAATATATAATACAATTATAATATATATTATAATATATTATATTATATATACTATGTAATATATCAAAATTGATAAAAGCAAAAATACTGATCTAGGAGAATAACTGATGCGGTATCAATTATTTAAATCTTAAAATCGGTTTATACCAATTTAATTATAAAATATGTTCAAAACCAAATCGAATCGGACCGTTAGACCGTTCATATTAATCAGTAATTTTAGTTTTATATTCACTAATTTAAGTCCTTAAGAAAAATACACTAATTAAGAATTTTGGCGGGACGAGATCTTTCAATTTATTTATTGATTTATTTTTCAAAACCCTAGAACTATTGGGCAATGGAATTTATGGGTCTAGGAGATTTGGGAACCAAGCTGCAATCGAAATCCCTTTGACCCAGAACCAAAATGCTCAACGGAAGAGAGAGCTTGATCCGATTGGTGGGCAAACGGCGTCACTTCCTTCCCAATCGTCAATCTCTCCTCTCCGATCCTTTCGCCACCCACAATGACTCGATTGAGAATACGGAGGCTGAAAAATTGGTGGATTCCAAAGAAGCGACGAAGTTTGTGAGTGAGAGTGGTTCTTCCGAAAAATTGGTAACGTGCCCTGTTTGTGGGCACAAAGTCAGTGGGGAACACAATGACATCAACTCTCATCTGGGTATGCCATGCATTTCTCTTTTCAGCCTTTTAATTTCCCTGCTTGCACAGTAAGGTTGGGAATACAAATACGGAGTATAAAAGGAAAAAAAGAAAAAGAAAAAGACTTCTATATTTATAAATCGGAGAAGAAGATTTCTAAGGAGGTTGTTGATGTTATGCTTACTTTGAGGAGAACGTAAGCCCTCGCCGCTTAATATTGTCACCTATAGCAGTTCTTGAAAACTTCATAGGCCGTTGCTTATGGAGATTTGGATATAGGGCTTATTTTGTTTAACATTTGAGTGCATTGGATTGGCTCTTTTCAAGTGTAGTCAATATCTGTGGCATTGGTAAAGTGGGTGAATAGTATATCCTCCTCCATCCAAATATATTTTCGTCTGTTCGATGGAAAATGTGGTGGAACTTTAAATCACCACTCACTAGAAACCAACATCAAGACTATCCTTACTGCTCCATGCCGTTTTAGACACTTGGGTTAATGGGATTTATGAACTCTGATAATAGTAAGTTGCACTTGCATAGATATTTCTTATAATCACTTATGGGTGGTGTGGAATAGCGGAAGTTTAAGGGATGAAGCAATCAAGTGGCAATATTGAGGCAACCTATTTTGCATTTTTTGATAAGTTCAATAATTTTATCTGATTACCGGCTCTAGTTTGTCTGATATTATTTCCTTTTTAGACCATGCATTTTGGTATGAGGAGCTCCTTTCATATATTTCTAGTGCACTTTGGTGGGTCCCCCGCAAGTGTTCATTTGGTTGATACTGTTTACTTCACAGAAAAGATAAAAAGAATCCGTTCTTTGCGTTTAAATTATCTAATGTTGATTTATCTTTAATTGTTGCATGCCCTTATTGGATGCTTAGTGTTATGGTTTTGATTAATGGCTTTCAGATGCCTGTCTGTCTCGGGGAACAAAGCGAAAGTTGACTCAGCAAACCCTTCTTCAGTCAAACTTCTGGTCACAACCTAAGATTAGCTCCTCTGAGTTGGAACCATTAGAGAAAAATGTTTCTGGTAGAGGTTCTGATAAAAGTCTTGTACAGAATGCTGTTCCTGGATTGCCTGACTTTGGTGCTGCTGAAGAAAATGTAATTAGTATATGTCAATCATCGCAAAAGTTAGAGTCTGATATGCAAACTCACACAGATGACTCATCTGAAAACCCAGTCAATGAGTACTGGATTGACTACAATACTGACACCACCCAACAATTATCCCCGAAGAATGAGGTGCCTAAAGGTGACATGGATGTAACCATGGATGAAATATGTGGGGTTAGTCTTGAAACTTATATAGTTGGCCGTAGGTTCAGTGATGAGAAGACGTTACTCCTAGGGGCAAGCATTTCTCTTTTGCGAGACCCTAATAATGATAAGGATCCCAATGCTATCAAGGTCAGTCCTTTTTCCTGTGCTTTCGCCTTAAATTTAATTTCTGAACCATTAATTTGGAAGGCATTGCCTGGTCCTTTTGACTCAGGTTGTTTCTGCAGATTCTGGATGTTGTAAAAGCCTAGGTTTTATCCCTCGTGAATTAGCTCAATGTTTGTCACCTTTAATTGAGAAGTGCCGCCTAAACTTTGAGGTAATGTATTTGTTAAACAGGAAAGAATCTTCTTACCCGATTCTCTATGCATATTTATTCGCTTTATTCAAGTGTTTGTAGGTGTCGTTCAATGTACATTTGTTCCCTGTTTGCATTAAACTAAAGGCCACAGGTTATGTGCCTACTCAAGAGTATACCATATAGAGCATTTGTTTTAAACATTATTTGTGTTCATATCAGATTTTGGAGAATAGTGAAACTACTTATTTTAGTTCTCATCATGGTACACTGGGATCTTTCAGGGACACGTGTGTTCTATTCCAAAGCATCCTTTTGATTGTGTTCCCATTCAGATTGTGTGTCGCAAGAGCGTATTCAATGGTGAAAAAGAATCTGAAGTTTTAGAGGATTTTAAATGCTTGTGGAAAGTTGCTAAGCGTGTAGTTGAATCTGCAAAGAATTATCCATTGAGCATGACAAAATATCAGCAGAACTTTTGTGTATTAATACACGAGGTTTTAAGAAGTAACCCTCACCTATTCTCAGAGGATGAAAAGATTTTCATGGGTATCAAATCTCATTCTTTGTGTCTTTGTTTCTTACATCTTTTTTGAGTATTTTCCCCTCCTGACAGGCTATGACTACCGTAGATGTGTTTTCTGTTGACAGAATCATTTACTTCACTCTCAAATGATAGTCAGAGGATTTTCATTCGGCTTTATACACGAAAAGGTTTCTTATTTTCCAGATGATTGTCCCTCTTTTATTAGTTTTGGTTGTGCATGTCTAGTTGTCTTGGCATTCTCACTGCAATTGTATTCATACATGTACCATAAAAAGAAGTTTCTTAAGAAAAAAGTTGTTTCTCTCATGTATAAGTGCTGTGCATTTCAAGATGCTTGCAAGTTTGTCCTTAACACTTTTCATTGCAATAAGCTAATAAGTTGAAAGTTTGATTGTCTGCTGTTCACTTTAATCTGATATTACTCGTGTAGGTTATCTGATTATATGTAGATTAAATAATTGGTGTCAGGAAAAAATTCACAGTGAAGCTTTCATTTCGTCAAACCATCTGATAATCTATCAGATTTCATGAAAATTCAACACATTCAGAAGCAAAATTCTAAACTGCAGTGTAAATTTTAGGGCCATGGTTCCGGATGTCTAATATATCCTATGCAGAAGTATTGGATCCTCAAGAAGCAGTCAAGGGTCTCTCGGGTATTACTAGTGTTATTTCTTGTATCCTTTGTTTTTGGTAAATTTCAAAATTGAGGTCCTTGTTGACTTTGCTTGTCATACTGCAGCAACGGGTTATGTATGTTTATTTGAAGATGCCGATGAATTGGATTACAATGACATTAAGGAGATGTTGAATTTGCTTACTGTTTGTGAGCTACGCGATATTTCATGCAAGTTTAAGAAGGTTTGCATTTGTGGACGTTACCATTGGAAAATTTATTTCTATTCTGACTGCCAGTCCTCTCTTTTAGTCATTTTTAGCATGGTATTAATAATATGGTAGGAATGTATTGTGCGGTGTGTGTATGTCTTATCATGCATTGTATTCTTGAGATATCATTTTGGATAGAATTATTATACTTTAAAAAAATCTGCATATTTCCTATAATCATTTTTCTTCTTAACACACTATAAGTGCTTGTATGGAGTTACGCACTGAAATTTCAAGAGGATTTGGTTGACTCTGAAGGTTTAATTTGTCTTCTGGATTTTTATCGTGTCTGGGAACCCAAAGTTACTCTCAATCCAAACATCTTCACACAAATAATTTCTGTCATCAAAACATCTTACCATCTCTGTAAATGAAAACAGCCTTCACAAAACTATAAAAAGAAAAAAAAAAAAAATTGAAAAATTTTCTTCCCTTCAGATCTTCAATTAGTCCTTCCATTTTTTCAAACCCCAATAAAAAATCTATCAAGAAATTCTCAAATTAACATAATAGTTCTGATTTTTTTTTTATCTGATGCATAGCTAGTCTCAAGTACTAATAAAGGATGTTAGCGTCAGCTGTAGCCAGCATATTACCATAAGCCAGATCCTTTCAGATTTTTTTGCTTTTTGACCCTTTTTTTTTGTTAATAAGAACTTTATTAATAAGAAAAGTAGGCATAGCTAAGTATACGGGACATATACAAGAGCAACATACCATGATTGTCTAAAGACACAAGGAAATCATGAATGTTCACGCCATTAAAATCTATTACAATCGACCAATGGAATAAGGTATTAATAAAAAATGTTCCAAGTCTTACGCTGTATTCTTTGGTTTAATTTTTGTAAGTTAATAAAACATTAACTTACACTGTATTCTAAGGTATTAATAAAACATTAAAATCTTGAATTAGTCTGAGTCTTGTTTTTCACTTTTTCTTTTAAATTTAATCCCATCATACTCAGTATTCTTTAGTTTAATTTTTGTAAGTAACATTTCTAAACTTGTGGGTTTTGACATATTTGGTCTAGTAACCATGAAACATACCTGTGTGGTTCTGTAGTACATAAACCAGCAGCATGATTGTTTCGCAAGTATATTTCATATATCAAGTAAAACAGGTGGAGCATTATGGATGGGTCCTTCTAAATTTGGCTGTATCCATAGTTAGTGCTCCAAAATTGATGAATTGGCTTTCGATGACTACACAGTAAGAGAGCTACTGTGTGGACAGATACGGGTCAAACATTTTGTTTTTATTTCATATACTATATAGATGTATGGGTGTGTCTCTCTCTCTATGCACGTAGATGCTTTTCTACACGAACATATTATGTATATGTAGTTGTTCATGAACTCGTATTGTAACGCCCCAATGGAAGGCCCAAACCACATGGCCTATACTTCAAAAGGACTAGTCAATGATACAATTAGAGCCCCATTGGAACCTTATAAAGAGCAAGAAGTTCTCTTTCCCAAACAATGTGGGATCCTATAACATTACCTACTCTTAATCTTATCATAGAGGGGTATAACAATATACCCCCCATAAATTCCCGACATCCTCGTTAGGCCTGTCCGTTGTAGGTGGCACAGCTCAAGTCTCACATTTCTGGTTGGGATAGGCTTTGATACCATTTGTAACACCCTAATGGAAGGCCCAAACCACATGGCATATACTCCAAAAGGACTAGTCAATGATACAATTGGAGCCCCATTGGAACCTTATAAAGAGCAAGAAATTCTCCTTCCCAAACAATGTGGGATCCTATAACACCACCTACCCTTAATCTTATCATATAGGGGTATCACACTTATCATCAGTTCTATAAATTTCTAAAACTAGAAAATGGTGTCAGTCTCATTAATTAGTAACTGGAGATATCAGCTGGGGACCGCCCATAGAGCTATGCTGTAGCTGCCATTTGCTGCCTTGAATGGCATTTTAATTGCACAGGTCCTAGCAATTCAAGGTTTTAGCTATTGTGCTTTTCAGTTTCAAATTCATTGAGCAAGACAGAGTATTCCCTTGTTGACTCAGATTTTGAAACCATTATCGTATGATAAAACTTGTGTTCTTTCTGGTTTTAAACTCAATGGGCGAGAGAGTATTCCATTTAAAATAATCTATGGGTTGATTCAGGTTTCAAAGTCGTTATCTTATGATAAAACAGTAAAATTACTTGTGTTCTACTGACAGCTGATATAAATCTTAGAAATGAACTCTTAACTGTAACTTCTCTTTGGTCTGAAATATGCTTTAATGCATTTTTAGTTATCTGATGGGTCTAATGCTCAAGTTTTGTGCTTGTTTTGAGGTTTCAGAACTGTAATTCTGGTACAAGAAAGAAAGATCTTATTGAAGCTCTTCTCTCTTTGTATAAAAATGGGTTATGGTATGAATATTATCCATACGACATGTTGAGGTTTTCTTTTTGGTATGTATATATTAACTTGTCTTTTCTCCTTAACTTGCAGCCCAAAATTACCAAGTGTGGTTTTAGAGAAAACTGGTGCGTGTATACAAATATCTTCACAAGCTGAATCCCTTATCTGGCGTGCTGAGGTGCTTTGATGTATTCTAGCGTGTCTCACTTATATGCGGCAATGGTTTTGTGAAGTTTTGATTTCATCTAAAATGGCCTTTATGATTTCACTTCTCCTGTAGAGGCTTTTCTTCCTGAATGGCGAGCAAGACCTATCAACATTTCTACTAGTTGATTTAGGAATAGTCAAGTATCCAACTTACAACTGCATAATTTCAGAACAAATCTTCTCAGGTCGAGATGACCTGCTTGCTTATGAAGAGGTGCTACCATTTTTCTGTTTAGAAAATAATTTTGACATTCTACTGTCTTTACCATATGTGATGATCATGGATTACAGGCCATCGAAGTGGCACAACTAATGGATCAAGCTCTCGATGGAAACAATGCTGACGTACCATTGAGATTCATAAAGATAGCTGACTCTCGCATATCCAGTTCTTCTATGAAAGCAATCAAATCCTCAACCTCTGAATCAGCACCTAAATTTCTTTTTTACTTTTCAGCATTATGGGTCTACTCAAAAGTGGTCTCATTAGGAGTTTCCTTTCTTGAGCGGGAGCACAGGTATTAATGTGGTTACAAATTATTGCTTCTTTTTGTATGTTTATACTGCAACAAACAATGTTAACCTCTGCAGCTGGTTTCTTTAATTAGTATGTATCTAGTTGTATTGGCCTCTGAGTTATTGTCATTAACTTGTGTTTATGATGTTGTTTTTAGGTTTTTGGTTTTTAACCTATAAGATATATGGATGGTGCATACACAAATCAAGAGGAAACACTACTAAATGTCAAAGACCGAAAATGTATTAAAACATAGTCAAATTGATTTTCTTCTTCACTGTCAAATAATAAACATTCTGTGTCAAAGCAACTGCTTTTGAGAAGACGTTTTTTAGAAATTAGCTATAAACTAGTCATTCTTTCTATGATGCTCAAAATGTCATGATATATTTAGCCCCTTCTGTATTTAAAAAAAAAAAAAAAGGCAATTTTGGTTTATTCACAACCCTCTCCCTCCTCTATCTCACATATTTGGAGATTATGCTCCCACTACTTGCTAAGCTTGTATGATGGGATTATTAATGGTTGCTAAACTTGCTAATGCACTTAAGGGTATTAATAGTAATGCAAAAATGTTGGTCTCTGCATTCCAGCATCTAGTCGTGTACACATCCTCATTGTCCTTGGATTGCACCTTAATGCATTATCATTTTTTTGAATTTAGTCATTCTAATTAGAAGTTTGAAGGAACAATTTTCTTCTGCTCAGGTATAATGACGCGATTAATTTACTGAAACGGTTGCTAAGTTGTTTTACTTTTGATGGAAGAAGAGGATATTGGATGCTAAGGTTGTCAATTAATTTGGAGCACATTGGTTATCTTAATGAGAGCCTTGCAGTTGCTGAAGATGGCTTACAAGATCCCTGGGTGCGTGCTGGATCAAGGATGGCACTGCAAAAGCGAATCCTTCGCTTAGGAAAACCACCAAGGCGCTGGAAAACACCTAGTTTTTCAGCATCCATCAAGAGGAAGATCACGGAGGTACTTAGTTTATTCTTTTAGGAATGCTTTTCCCCTTGTTCGACTTTCAAGTCATTGTGTACATCTAAACGTGAAAATAGTCCGCAACCTAACAGTTGCTGCTTTTCAAATTGTGATTCATATGGCTGGAAAACATGCTAGGTTCATGTTCAGGGCAGACCTTTGAACTGTGAAATTGGCATGAAGAACAGGTTTTATGGAGAAGATGGGGAGCAATGTGGAGTTGAGCAGCTTGCCTTACAGTACTATGCTGGGGAAGGAGGTGGATGGCAAGGTGTTCATACAGAGAGTGGCATTTGGTTGACTATTTTCGGGCTGCTGATGTGGGACATCATATTTTCTGATGCACCAAATGTCTTCCGTACCAGATTTCAGGCATGTTTTCAGTTTATTGTCATTTATTACTTTCATCAACAATGAATGAATGGGTCTTCTAGGATATGGCACTGGAGAAGATAGGAGAGATGCTTATTTCCTGTAAGTTAATGTCAAAGCGTTCCTCTGGTGGAAGTATTGTTGATAGTAGCAAACTATAGCTAATAAGGCATAGGAAGGGTTTGCTTTCAATGTAATTCTATCCTCTAGAGAGACAAGCAATTAATTTCTAGTTCTTTATCAAAAACTCTTCTATGAAACATCTTTGGTTATTTCTGGGGAAAGTATTTGTTACAAATATATATATTTTTGATTTGTAAATAAGAGTTGTTATAAATATATTAGCAAATAGGGAAACTAAATAGGTCTTAGGGGAAACCTGATTCAATCTATAAATGGCACGCAGCTCCTATAAGAGGTCTCCGAGTTTAGATGTCTGAGGCATTTTGTTTTAGTATACAACTGTCACAACATTCCTGTATCTGTGGAAAAGAATCCTGTCTTTTAATCACTTTTCACCTTATTTTAGAGTAAGTTGATATGTCTGTTAACCTGAATCACAATCTGCCTACGATCCTTGGTCCTTTTGCCTGCCAATATGTTTGAGGAAGTAATAATCCATTTTGCAGACTGCACCCTTAGATTTGGGGACTGATAGCTTTTATCTGATGAGAAAGAGCTGTATAGAATCTCAGCTACAAAAAATTCATGATGGCATGGCTGAGGAGATCCTCATCATGTCATGGGAATGCCATGTGGGAACAGCTTGTAGGGGAGTTAATTGGAACAGGCATTCCCTCACCGAGCTTCGGGCAGCTGTTTCATGCATTGGTGGCCCTTGTTTGGCCTCACTCTGCCGAAATCTTGCTCAAGACTACCGAAGTTGGTCCAGTGGAATGCCAGATTTGTTGCTCTGGCGCTTTAATCAGGAGTACAGAGGTGAAGCAAAGCTTGTTGAAGTGAAAGGCCCTAGGGATCGGCTCTCTGAACAGCAGCGAGCATGGCTACTTTTTCTAATGGACTGTGGGTTTAATACAGAGGTTTGTAAGGTGAGCCCCGTGCAAATGTCTGTATGAGAAGTCATTGATTTTCTGTAAGGGGGGAAGAAAAACATGACGAATGAATACGAGCATGGAAATTCGCAGTCGCCTTTGAATAATTATATTAAGAGTTCTCCATGAAGAATTCTCTTCGATCCTTAAGTATGTCTTTTGTGACACAACAATGAATTATTCTGCCTCTGTTCAGAAAACAATATTCGAGTGAAACTCTACACTTCCGAAATTCAAGAACATCAGGTTCTTTGGTGGGCCAAGCAGAAGGTCCAAGTCTGGCGACAATAAGAAAAAAGAATATAATAATTTCAGTTCAGCTTTAACTCTTAAGGTCAGAGTTCTAGAAAGAAAGCTGGCAGTGGATATTGTTAATTTATTGGGCTGGATTTGTTTCTTGGCTTGGTGCTTGAGTGGGAGTAGAAGACCATGTCTTCGTTTGCTTGATGACATGGAACACGTATATTCCTTATTTTACCCGAGGTAAGGCCGTATCTTCTGGTTTTACTCATTTGTTTCTATAAGAGTTGGGTGTTCATTTTTCATTGACCCCACTCCCTTTCTCTATAGATGGTAGAAAGATAGATCATTGATTCCTGGTGGATATATATTTGTTGACTTTATTGAATCCCAAAAGTGCAATGTCTACTGTTTCATACATATTCTGAGCTGTTATCTAATTGTTTTTTCTATTGGTTTCTGTGACCCTGAAGACATATTTATGTAATACGTTTATGTTGGCTATATGATGAAGCCAAGGCACTCGTGAGTCGTGCCCCACATGAATCATTGACTTGGCTGTCAATCTTAATTGTCAAACAAAAAATGTTACTATGACAGGGTCACGGAGTTGATCGTGTTCAGCCCAAAATTTAAAGAAATTTGAGAGGTTTTGTATAGCCAAACACAAACACACAAACAACCAGACACAATATCAATCTTGGCTTACCTTGAGCAAAGACTACCTCATTACTTTAGGAGCTTGCTCATGTTGTTGATGAATAAGATACTTTCAAAGCTTATGAGTTCCAGCAAATCCAAGTTCTACCAAGATTTCTTAGTAGCATCACCTATTTCCCAGATATAGTTTTGGAAGCATGAAACTTTTCTCCTATGAAACCATATTATCCCCTCACTATCCACAAAATTTGAAAGCTTAAAGGCTCTTCACACTTATTTTTTTGAAGTAATTGTGTAAAAATCCTGGAAAAAAATAGTTTTCCTAAACACATTTGAGACCATAGCTGATCAGTTGTCATATTCATATGATCATGACCATGCTTCTACCTAACAATATTTTTCTTCCTTTCAATATAGTTCTTTGCATCCAATAGATGTTTTTATATTTACTTACCAGTAATATAGGAAAATATACAGAAATAAGAAACTATACAGAACGAAGTTTATATTGATATTTTTATCACATTAGTCATAAACCTCAGCTCACAAATTTTGGAAGCTTAAAGTTCTGGATCCAACTTCTTAGTATTAGTCACTTCTTTTTTGGTAGGGGAAAACTTTTCATCCATACAGCATCTCCAATTTTCATTTTTCACCATAAATTACAAAAGATTTCAATTTGCAGCATAAACTGCCAACGTTTCTCAATTTGCACCCTCAGGTTTAAATCTGACCATTGTAATTATATTACGTGGCCCATTTTTTGTTTACCTTAATGATCGATCTAAACAAAGGGTGAACATTGAAAAATATAGGTAGTTTAGGCTGCAAGTTGAAGTGTATTTTTTCCTTTTTTCATACCATCATCGCCAATTTTGGTAATGAGGAGAACCTGAAACTTTTGTGAAATCTAGTGAATGTTTAGGGGTTGTTTCGACAGTACTATTCCTCTCTGTTCATAATATGATATAAAAAATATATCAATTATTTTCATTAAATAACTGTTATTATTTGTTTAACATTTTTCTTTCTTGGCCAAGTTACTCATGCTAGCGGTACCATCACTCAAGGCAGCCTGAAGTATACGAGGAAGCTGAATTTTCAATGGAGTAAGTTGTAGACAGGAATCGTTTTCTGAAGCTTTATTGTCCTCTCCATCACCATTACCTTGAATTTTTTATTGGACAACACAGCAGAGGGATTGGACCAAGACCTTGCCTTGTTTCCCTCTGCCAGCAATATATTTTTCCCTCAGAAGGCTTTATCATAATCCCATCCAAACTCGTAGAGGTATTGGCAATGTGATATAGAATTAATCTTTCTCAAAATTTGCATAATGTTACACTTGTTTTCTCATGTTTGTGAGAGTTCCATATTTAGTTGACTAATTAGGCCATAATATGATTCGACACACATTTAAGAGTCTCAATTAGAGTTTGCTGTATGAACAGTAATTTTACTGTTTGTGTGAGTGTCTGTGCACAGGGATGCCCATGCGTCAATCGTTTTTGTATAGATGATTGCGCCTCTAGACCAAAATTTGTGTCTAAAGTAGCTTTTAATAAAGAGGGAAAATTTAGACAATCCAGTTACATAAAATAGTTTTTCGGACCATTTGGATTCAGAAATCATCTCATTTCATCATTATAATTTTTTTTTTTAATTTTCACACAAAATACAATAAAAAATATAATTTTTTTAAATCTCAAATCAACTTTTTTAAGTTTCAAAATAAAAATAATATTTTAACAATGTTTTATTTAACTTTCATCTAAAGTCATCTCATCTCATTATCCAAACAAGCCCTTAAAATGCAATCACCGCCTTTGGCTTTCAAAGTTAAAGAATCACCCTGTTGATGATTTTCATCCTTTGGCTTTGTAAACTGATTGATGATATGTTTAAAGATTGTTAAGAGTGCATGCACGTTTGTGTTTCTAACCGGAAAAGTAAATCACACTCAAAATATTGTATCTTTTAAATTGGATGATTGTAATCTGGAATTGCCAAGTGAGACCATTATCTGTTGTTGGCTTTGTAGCTTATAGATAAGATATTGGTGCATGCCTTTTGCCATGTTGACACTAGTACTCATTGTGCATGACAACCCATGCTACGAATTTCAGGCTTTATTCCAATTAAGTCCACAAAATACTCGACATATAGGGCATTCCAATTATTTCAAACAGTGGTCCCCTTTATATTTCCTTTCTAGTCACTTATTGCCTGACGTGCATGGTTCTTCAAATTAAAGAAAACACTTCTCCTAAACGGATTTGAGATAACATGACAAACCCGTCAGGTATCAAACAAATTGGTTTTTGGTTGGAATCTACATGATATGGTATGTATTTTGATAAACTACATAATCTTCCCATTTTTGTTTGTTGAGTTAAGAACTTAAGGTGGGCTTAATTTTTCCCATGTATTGTAATTTATTTTCAATTTTTTTGAAAAAAAATGGTTCAATTTAATATATATATTTATATATAGGAAATTTTATGGATAAATGTGTTTTCATTTTGCAAGCTTTTCAGTAAACCACCCTGACTAGGGGTGAGAATCGACCGTCCGGACCGGCCAAACCGACCAGATTGGGTCCGGTCCGGTCCATTTTTAGGAGGACTGAAGTCATTCGGTCCGGTCCATTTTTAGGAGGACCGAAGTCATTCGGTCCGGTCTAGAGGTCCCAGTCCAGGGTTTTTCCATACTAGACCGAACCGAATGAAAAAAAATAAATATAATTTATATAAATAATTTTATAAATTAATTATATAATTTTTTACTTATACTAATATTTATAATTATATATTAATACTAATAGTCTAATATGGTATTAAAAAAAAATACTAATAGTCTAATATTAATTATTATAATATACGATAGTTATACTTATACTAATATAGACTATATAGTTTTATTAAATAATATAGACTATATAGTTATATTAAATACTATAAGTAATACTAATACTAATATATAGCTAAATCACTATAAGTATAACTGTATAACTATATATATTTAGTATGAATGTATTATTATATTCTTTAATGTATAACTATAATATATAGTACTACTATATATATATTAATATATTAACATATTATAAGAGTTATAGTATAAATTATAATATAGAATTTATAATATACTAAATCACTATAACAATATAACTAATACTAATATATAGCTATACAATTAGTCTACTATTAATACTATTATATAGTTATACTTTTCACTATAATTAGTATTAATATATAATTATACAGTTGTACTAATACTATTAGTCTATTATATAGTCTAAGACTCTTAAGTCTAATATAGGATATATGGTTTTAACTAATACTAATATTATTAATACTAATATTGTAGAAAATAGTTATATTAACTGATTGATTCAACATAACTAATACTACTGATATAATATAGCTATACTAAATTACTAATAGTTTAATACAAATTACTGATAGTTATACTAACTGATTGATTCAACATAACTAATATTACCAATACTAGTATAAGTCTATAATTATATATATTACTAATAGTTATAGACTATACTAGTATAGTCTATAAATTCTCATAGACTATACTAATAGTCTATACTAATCGTAAATTATAATACTAATACTATAAGTAATACTATACTAATTTATACCATAACTCTTATAATATGTTAATATATACTAGTACTATGTATTATAGTTAATAGTTATACATTAAATAGTATAATAATACATTGATACTAAATATATATAGTTATAGACTTATAATGGATTGTGGATTCGTAATATATATACTTTACTAATAGTATATTACTAATCGTAAATTCATTCGAATCCACAATCCATTATAAGTATATAACTATATATATTTAGTATCAATGTATTATTATACTTTTTAATGTATAACTATTAACTATAATATATAGTACTAGTATATATTAATATATTAACATATTATAAGAGTTATGGTATAAATTATAATATATCATATATGTATAAATTTATAATGTATTAGTATAGTTAACTTAATATGTAATATGTTAGTATTAAATCACTATAACTATATAGAGTATTAGTAATATAATATTTAATATAACTACATAGTAGAGTATTAGTAATAAGAGTATTACTATTATTACATATAGTTATTAGTTATAGTATTAGTACTAGTGTATTATTAGTTATAGTAAATAAGTTAATAACTATTACTAATTTATTATATACTAATAGACTAATAGTATTAACATATTACTAATATATATATTAATATATATAATAGTATACTATATATATTAAATATTTCACAATATAATTACATAAATATTAAACAAAATGTCATAGGATTTAAAAAAAAAAAAAAAAAAAAAGTCAATCCTGGACTGAATGGACCGACCGAATGAGACCGGACCATCCCGACCCTTAGGGAGTTCAGTCCGGTCTAGGGTGGGAAAACTTTGGACCGAATAGGTTTGGTCCGGTCCGTTAAACCTCCCCGGACTGGACCGAACTCACCTCTAACCTTGACCCAATATTTTTTAAAACTTTTTTATTTACTAATATTACGATGATGAGGTATCTATATATTGTTAGGCCAAAAATTTAAGTTTGGTGAAGTCTCTAAAAACTAACCCAAATTCATATACTTAATAAATCACAATTCACGGCCCATTTTAACAACTAAGAGTAATTATAAGAACCAGTACAAAGGCTAAGCCACCTGTGAAGAAACCTTAATATGGAATCTTATTCATGATTTAGCCTAAAAAAAACGTAAAGGAATCTTGGATTCATCCCTACCATCATCTATTCCAAAGGCCGATCAGCTCTTTTCGCTTAAGAGCTTCCATGATACACACACACACACACACACATATATATATATATATATAGAGAGAGAGAGAGAGAGAGAGAGAGAGAGAGAGAGAGAGAGAGAGAGAGAGAGAGAGAGAGAGAGAGAGAGAGAGAGAGAGAGAGAGAGGGGAGTATTCTTGACAAATTACAATCACCATTTGTTAGCAATAGAAAATATACATAATGTCGATATGATTTTTTTTTTTCCCAAGCAAGCAGATAAATCATTAAGATAAGGATAATGAGATACATGAGGGGGTAGGATTTTCCAACAAATACTTTATTACAACAACCATAGCACAAAAGTGATAAAAAAAAAAAAAAAAAAAAAACTAGGTTTTGGGACCACATACCTTGCCAAGAGGGCACTATATTAAATGACGGGTTTATTTTTCAGTTTGCACAGTTGTACAAACTGTGATTCCATCGCTGGAGGTGGTGGATATTGAAAGTACATTAGAGTTTGTTGTTTTGAGATGTTTTCCAAAGAGACTCGTATTCCCTTCTTCAAGATCGTTGGTTAGGGAAAGCAAAAATATAGTAGGAAGACTGGCATCAAATGGTCTGGACTGTGCGCTAATCGAGTTTCTAGGGGGGGCGTACGGAGACCATGCTCCAGTGATTGTGGGATGGTGTGGGGTGGGTTAGATCTAGAAAGATCTTGATGTGGCGAATCTACTAGTACGGCACGTGTAGTTGTTGGACACATTTTTGGTGCAACAACACATGATGGTCACATGCAGAACAAACCTTGTGTGTCACGCCTCTAGATTTTAATCACAGTTTTGCTTTGTCCCAATAGATTGACAGCTAGGGGGTTGCGTTGTGGGGCCCGTGAAAGTTGTCATTCACCGGAGTGCTATAGATCAAACCAAGACTGAGCCGATGGAAAGGAGGGATTAAAAACACCAATAGAGAAACTTATACACATATAGGTACTAGAAAAGGAACATAGAGGAGGACAAGGCTCCCATCCTCCTCTCTGGTGGAAACATTGATTGTAAAGGATTACAAAATTTTCTAAAGTGAAGCAAGAGTTTTTCTTTCTAAAAAGAGAGGAGGAATTATTGAGAATCATCCTTTTATCAGGATTTGGATCATTCAAAATTGTTGAGAGTTTAAAGTGAGAGAAATATGCATATAACAGCCTTAATTTGAGCTACTATTTATGTGTTTTTAGGGATGTTTTAACCATGCTATTTTGTTTGTGTGTTGTGTTCTAGTTTTAAATCATGGATATAGAAGGCACAAGTACTCTTATATCCACCTCTGTATATTGTCCTGAATGACCAGTACCACAACAGCCTATCGAGGCTCTTATAATCGAAGAGTCTAATAGACCATTAGACTTTTCGGTAGGCACTCATACTACCTTCCACTCTACCTCTCGCACTCCACTTTGTAGTAGATGACTGAGATTTGAGTTACTTGGTAATAGCACTCTTAGATTTATTAGTGTCAAAACTTGGGTTATTTGAGTTATAATTGAATATGCTTACTTGGGTTGTCTAGCAACTTATAGAGCTGTATTCATACAATCTTTCTTATAGGACTGTACTCATATAGTCTTTATGCAAAAACATGTAATTTTCATGACTGTACTTATATTATTTTAAGGTATTGCTTGGATAATAAGTTGAGATGAAGTATAAAAGTTTTATAAAATATTATTTTGAGATTTGAAAAAGTTGAATTATTTATTATATTTGGTGTAGAAATTTAGAAAATTTGTAATGATAAGATGGGATAATGATGTGAACCCGCGGAATGAGATCCCTTGAACCCACAATCAATTTGAAAACTCACTCAAGAAAGCCAAAATCAAGTCAATGGATGGAAGAATATAAACCCGTTGATAAACTTGTTTCAAAAATATAGATTATATTAAAATCTAGAACTGTTGAAAAACCTGTTTCAATAACCCAGATTACAAAAGAGGAACGCCACAAAGGTTGTAATTTACCTTTAATAAGTTCAAACATTCAATGAAGAACAAGAAGAGATAAACTCAACTCACAATGAATAAAATTCATCAATTTTCATAAACTTTCATTAACTTTAAAATGAGGCAACAATAAGTATTTAAACCAAACCCTCACAAAACCCTAGGCAAAATAAATCTCCATCTTCCAAAAATGCTCTGAGTGAATAGTGCACGGCTATAGTATTGCTACAGTAACTCGACTATAGTAACCCTCTTGAAATCCTAGTTTAACAAAATAATAGCTTTTCCAATATGCCCTTAAGTTCTTCTCATAATAAATCTAATTATTTTTAACTAATAAAATAAACTTTTTTAATGAAATAAACAAGTCAAATGCCTTCAATCACATAAACATAATAATAGGCTCTAATTTATGTTGCATTCTTCAATAGCTTATATCATGTGGATTAGAACTGAATCTTCTTCTCTCAAGCCCATCTTGAATATTGAGCTCTTGCTAGACTCGTCCCAAGTGGATTGCATCAATTCTTGCATTGCTCCCTTGCTTTTTTTAGCTCTCGATATTGTGATTGCCTCATTTGGAACTTGCAATGAATTTTTAAGACTCGATCCACCTTGGAACCCATCAGATGAGATGAGGTAAAACACTTTAACCATCCAAGCAAGGCCTAAATCTTTCAGGATGGTGGAACTACTACTCGACTAATGCTTGACTTGTGGCAATAATTTCTTATGCGATCATGATTACCAGAACCATAACTGTAGTTCTTTTCAACATAGTGGTGAGGCATCTACTACTATTTTGTATTTTATGACTTCAATTTGTGATTGGATTTGAGTAGTTATATAGTCTGTTCGTAGACCCAAATATTTTCTCTCCATACACCCAAAATTCCGATGATGAAAAGTGATAATTTTTCATTCTAGTGAGGTTTTGGTGCTTGCAACGGTGAGTTTGTGATTGAGTTTAGAGTGTAATGGGTCATTCGAAACTTCTTGTTATTGAATCTAAGGCGTTTGAGGTATTAAGGGATGGCAGATATGTGCTTATAACCGAGAGAGGGTGGAAAGTGGTGAAAGAGATAAGCTTGGGATTAGGCATGGCATGATGATTCACTAAAGCTCTAGAGAACTGCTTGAAGGTTGGGAGGAAGGAGTTTTATATAGCTCATAGTGAGTGAGAAAGGGGCTACATTGCACAATGATGCTCTAACTCCTGAGGCTGTTATATGGCATTGGTGAACTATGGTGGGGGTGCTCTGGTGGTGATACTTCAAACGCCGGTAGTGGAAGAAGGGGAAATCGTGGAGATCAATGCAGGAGGTGAAGGCTGGAATCAAGTCCCTCTGTCAAAGTAAGTTTTGGCACTGCATAGGGGGCTTGCCACTCTGTGGTAGGCCATAAAACACTCCGGCGAGGCCTGGGTCGCCACAGAATTCACCGCCACTCTGGGGGCAAGCACAAAATAGGTCGATGGTTGAAGTTTCGCAACACGGAAAGTCAACAAAGGGAGTTTAGATAAAACTCTTGCTGTTTTGGAGAGTGAGAGTGAGACGGGGAAGGGGGAGATAGAAGGGGAATGATCTTTGATAATGTTTAAGCCCTTTAGAAACCCAGCAGAGGGAGAAAAGCCTCCAAGGGAGGATCCTTCACCAATAAGTATGATTCCTCCTACTCTATCTCCTGATTGGATAATGAAAAAAGTGAAAAAACTTCAGAGTTGTGTGAGGATTTCGTGTGAGGGCTATGAAGATCAATTTAAGGCATTGTTAATAGCCATTGAGGTAGGTCACTACAAACATGAAGCAAGGTAAAAGAGAGATAAGGAGTTAAAACGACTAACTTGGTCTATCAACTATGATGGCAAGGAGGGGGGTGCAAGTCATGATAAGAACAAAGGGAGGGCTGGAATAGTTGACCAATAAAGCCCAGAACTTTGATTTGGAATGGTAGGGGGTTGAATGAGATCAACAAATGCCTTCAAATAAGATCTTTGTTAAGATAATGGGAGATGGACATCATTTGTTTCCAGGAAACTAAGTTGAAACTTATCACAAGAAGAACTATTTTGAGTATATGGAGTTGCCAGTATGTAGACTGGTCATACTTACCTTTGAAAGGGGCTTCGGGTGGGGTATTGGTCATGTGGGATAAAATGATGGTGGAGAACCTTGATGAGTTTGTGGGAGAATACTCGGTGAGGGTATTCGTTTAAAAATTATGAAGATGGTTTTGTATGGACCTTTACTAGGGTTTATGGTTTTAATTTGGATTGCGAGTGACGGCTGCTTTGGGATGAGCTTGCAAACGTGTGTACTTGGTGGGAGGTTTCATGGTGCATTGGTGGAGATTTTAATGTGACCAGATTTTTCAGCAAAAGATCGAGGGTGGGACGACAAAACCAAACTATGATGGAATTCTCGGATCTCATATTCAAGCTAGAACTCATGGACATACCTGTTATTGGGGGTGAATATACTTGGTCTAATAATCAAGTCTGGTCAAGACTGGACAGATTTCTTATATCTCTTTCATTATATCTCCTTCATGGGAGAAGCAATTTCCAGATTTATGTCAGAAAAGACTTCCTCGGTTGTGCTCTAATTACTTTCCTATAATGCCAAGGGGTAGAAGGCCTTTCAAATTTGAGAGTATGTGATTAAAAAATGAGGGGTTTGTGGAATTGGTTAGGCAATGGTGGAGCTCATATCAATTATAGTGCACTTTGAGCAATGTATTGGTTGGAAAATTGAAAGTTTTGAAGATGGGTTTCAAGATATGGAATGAATAGGTATTTGGTAATGTAGCATTACAAAAGAAGTGTGTTGCCCAGATGACTAACACAAGAGATGGGTGAATTGAGTTGTATTTAAAAAAAATAACATTTATAAATCAAATATACAATATTAAATATAAACAAAATACGAAACAACAACAAATATAAAGAGTAAGGGTAAGAGAGAAGCAAACTCGGTATGTTAACGAGATTCGGCTCCATTGCCTACGTCATCGCCTCAAACTACCCCTTGAGAATCCCCAAATTCATTATTAAACCTCCTTCAGGTAGAGATAGAAACCTATTACACCTTTGAACAACACCGCTATAAAGGATCCGTGTAGAACACCCTCCACACTTGCAATCACCTTACATGTGGTGATTTAACTATTTCTTGTGTATAACACTTTCTACACGCACAAGGATTATACACACTCTTTTACTGATACAAGAGCTGATAGTGAGTAGGTTATCAGAAAACACTCCTCAATGAGTGAAATAAGAATAATACAGCGCAAACTATATATATCTCAAAATGAATAAGGATTAAGGTTCAATTCTTAGAGAAGAGAGATGAAAGCTTTGAATGAATGTTGTATGCTCTGGATGTTGTAAATGTGAAGCTCTCAAATAATTTATTTATAGGTATATGAGACTTCATATTCAAATTTAAAAAAATTCACATGTCAAAGACAATATCATTCACTTTTTCAAAAAATTCAAATGAAAGGTTATTCTTTTTCAATTGTCAAAGACAACATCATTCATTTTTCAAAAGTTTGAAAATAAATTCCATGTTGGCATGACCTAGGCTTCTATGGCATAACCAACTAGTTTCATTTTGAACTGAAAAACAAATAGCATATTGTGATGTAATTTCTTCAAAATCAATTGTATAAATATTGTTGCTTCTAAAAGCAATAAAACAAATATTACAATCATGATCATTTAAAATAATGCACTTATCCACTTTTAAAATAACTGTAAATCATTTATCACATAATTGACTTATATTCAAAAGATTATGTTTTAGACATTCAATAAGTAGAACATCTTCAATTATGAGAGAAGATTCATTACCAATTTTACCTATTCCCACGATCTTCCCTTTTGAGTTGTCTCCAAATGTCACGTGTCCTTCTTCTTTAGATCTAAGATCAAAGAACTTAGTCTTATCTCCCGTCATATGTCTTGAATATCCACTATCTAAAAACCATTTGTTTTTGCTTGTGGATGATTTCATGCATACCTATAAAAACAATTAAAATGATTTTTTTTGGTATCCAAGTTCTTTGGGTCATTTATTTATTAGTATTAGAAGAAATAAGATTTTTAAGTATCCATATGACCCTAATAGTCATTGTATGCTTTCTTCTAATAGGACAAGCATTATAATTATGACCATTTCTATTATAAAAATTGCAAATAGCATGTGGCATATATGAAGAACTTGAGTGATTATAATAGTGTCTTTTTTTTTTTTACAAAATTATTTTTATGAAATGAATTTTGAATATTTGACTTTGATGTAGAAGGATTATCAAAGAAGTTTTTATAAAATTTGTATTTTTGTTTTGGCATATATCACAAGCCTGCCTTATCAAAAATACATATTTGACTACCAAGAAGTTTTTCAAAATTTCTTTTTCCATTCATAAAGTTTTCAACAATATTTTTTAAATCAGTTTTCTTCTTCTTCAACTCAAGATTTTCATATTTCAAAACGATATTTTTTTTTTCTTAAAATATCAATTTCGTTTGTTAAAGAAGAATTTTTCTTTTTCAAAATAGTATACTTGATACCCAATTTTTCAAGTTTCTCATGTACCACTTCTAAAGTATTTTACAATTCTTCATATGAAGGATTTTCAATATTATTAAGATTTGTTACCTCAATGTCATCTTTAGCTATAAGACAAAAATTTGCTGATTCTCCATTGCTTGCTTCACTATCTGAACTATTTGAATCATCATCCCATGTAACTTTTATTACTTTCTTGACTTTGTTTCGATCTTTTTTAGCAGAGGATAATCTGGCTTGATATGACCAGGTTTATTACATTTATAACAAATTAAAGTGTCATTTTTACCTGAATTTTTCTTGAAAAGTTTTTTGAAAGATTTCCTTGGAAGAGTTTTATTTTTCTTTAAGAACTTCTGAATTCTTCTTGTTATCATCGCAACTTCTTCATCTTTGTCTTCATTTTCCTCATCTTCATCACTTTCACTTTCATGAGAAACAATTTTAAGTGCCAAACTCTTTTTTGGCTTTCCTTCTTCTTCTCCTCTTTTCAATGTGTACTTATGGGTGATAAGTGACTCGATGAGTTCATTCATTTCGAGTTTCTTGAGGTCTCTAGTTTCAAGAATCGCTATCACTTTTGATTCCCAGCATTTTAGTAGAGAGTTGAGAATTTTTCTTACTATCTCCACCTTGAAATAAATTTTGCCAAGAGCTGTCAAACTGTTTATGATGTTAGTAAAACGAGTGTGCATACTAGAAATAGATTCATCATCATTCATCATTTTAAACATTTCATATTCATGAGTAAGAATATAAATTTTTTATTCTTTGACTTGCGAAGTTCCTTCATAAATAACTTCCAAGTTATCCTAAATTTCTTTTGTCGTAGCTTAAGTCATTATTCTATTAAACTCATTTCCATTGAGAGCATTAAATAATAAATTCATAGCAGTTAAATTCAAAGTATAAAGTCTATTGTCTTCACGATCAAACTCTTCTTCTTCCTTTTTGAACTTTATTCCATCAACCACTTTTGATAGAATATAAGGTCCATTTACAATGCATTTCCAGATTTCTCGACCTTGAGCCTGAAGGAATATTCTCATTCTAACTTTCCAGAATGAATAATTGTCTCCACAAAAAAGTGGAGGCCAACTGCTAGATTGACCTTCACCAAATGAAACTGCAATGTTAGTCATAAGATCTTAACTCAAAAGATAGTTAATCATATAACAGAGATCTTGCTCTGATACCAATTATTATTAATCATAGGCAGCACCTATATCACCTAACAATTGTACCTACCAGACTAGCCAGCCACCGTCTCTACCGGTACACCGTCACCCATGGTCGAAGAGTCTTGTTTCGGTGACACAGTCACAAGCAAGAGTTCCCATGAGTGATCTGCCTATATAAACAGTACAGGTCAACTATCTCTGATACCAATTGTTATCCAGATGACTAACACAAGAGGGGGTGAATTGAGTTGTATTTGAAAAAAATAACAATTATAAATAAAATATACAATATAAAATATAAATAAAATATGAAACAGTAATAAATATAAAGAGTAAGGGTAAGAGAAAAATAAACTCAGTATGTTAATGAGGTTCGGCCCCACTGCCTACCTTCTCGCCTCAAGCTATCCTTGAGAATCTCCAAATTCACTATTCAACCTCCTTAAGGTGGAGATAGAAACCTATTATATCTTTGAACAATACCACTACAAAGAATCCATATAGAACACCCTCTACACTTGCAATCACCTTACACGTGGTGATTCAACTATTCGTTGTGTAAAACACTTTCTACACGCACAAGGGTTATACACACCCTTTTATTGATACAAGAGTTGATAGTGGGTAGGTTATCAGAAAATACTCCTCAATAAGTGAAATAAGAACAATACAGCGCAAACTATATATCTCTCAAAATGAACAATGATTAAGGCTCAATGCTTAGAGAAGAGAGAATAAAAGTTTTAAATGAATGTTGTATGCTCTGAATGTTGTAAATGTGAAGTTCTCAAATAATCTATTTATAGGCATATGAAACTTTATATTCAAATTTAAAAAGATTCACATGTCAAAGACAACATCATTCACTTTTTCAAAAAATTCAAATAAAAGGTTATTCTTTTTCAATTGTCAAAGACAACATCATTCATTTTTCAAAAACTTCAAACCTAATTTTTTACTTTTGGTATATGACAAAAGGAGCACACTTTACTTTTCAAAAAATTCAAAACTAATCTTTTTACTTTTTGCATATGACAAAATGAGCACACTTTACTTTTCAAAAAATTCAAATCTAATCTTTTTATTTTTTCATATGACAAAATGAGCACACTTTACTTTTCAAATTATTCAAACAAAAACATCTATATTTTGCATAAGTAAAAAAAAAATCAATCACTTTTGAAAATATTCAAATAAAATATGCACATGTGAAAGATGACAATCAATCATTTTTAATATTTTCAAAATTCAAACCTTTAGTCATATAATGCACATGTGAAAGATGACAATCAATCATCTTTCAAAATTTTCAAATTTAATTTTCAAAATATTCATGCACATGTGGAAAATGTATATTAATGCTTTATGATAAAATATTAATTTTGAGTCTTAATCCTAATTTTAAATTTTTAAGAGATTAACAACATTATTTTATGATTTTAATGTGAACTTGTTCTCTTCTTGCTCATGCTTGTTTTCTTGATATGCTTGACTTCATTGTGTAGACAACTTGAGCTTAAGACTTTTTTATTTTTTGAATTCATTTGTTATCATCAAAATCTATGTGTAGATATATAATTACACAAAACTTGAAACCTTAGGTTCAACAAAGTACATCCTCTAAGAACTACAAAGCATGGAGGGTGTAGAAGATGAGAATGATCGCAAAGGTCAAGTAGTCTCAGAGTTAGAAATGTTGATTCTAATGGAGAAGATTTCATGGAGGCAAAAGTCAAGGGCATTGTGGCTTTTAGGGGAGGGAAAATGTGTAAAGTTTTTTCATCGAGTTACAAACTAACATAAGAGGTTTAATGCTATCGAGTCTATGACCAAAGATGGTTGTTCATCTTCAAATCAAGCTATAAAAAAAGATCATGTTACTAGATATTTTAAACGATTTCTATAGGAACCTTATGCATGGAGACTTATTGTAGATGGTCTAGCTTTTGAGGTCATTGATCAAACTATATAGCTTGGCTGGAGAGACCTTTGGAAGGAGGAAGAGATACAGCAAGTAATCAGAAAAATGAATAAATATAAAGCTTCGAGCTCAGATGGTTTTACCATAGCATTTTTTCAAACTGGTTGGGAGGTGGTGAGAGAGGATGTCATGAAGGTTTTTCAAGAATTTTTCACTTTTGAAAATTTTGAGAAAAGTTTAAATGCTACTTTTATTGCACTTGTCTCTAAAAAAGTTGGTGCAATAGAGGTGCAAGATTTCAAGTTTATCAGTCTTATGGGCAGCATGTATAATATACTCTCAAAAGTTCTTGCCAATAGGATAAACACAGTCATGGATAAGATTATTTTTAAGTCTCAAAATGCCTTTGTGAGAGGTAGATAAATATTGGATTCGGTCCTTATAGCTAACGAATGCTTGGACAACAGGCTCTTAGGTTGGAACTATTGAGTATTTTATGCAAAATGAATATGGAGAAGGCCTATGATCACGTTAATTGAGATTTTCTTATCTATTTGTTGCGTCAATGTAGATTTGGGAAAAGATGGAGGGGATGGATGAGGCATTGTGTGTCAACGGCTCGCTTCTCGGTTTTGATAAATGGTGATCTTGTATGTCAACTAGCAAGCTGGAGAGAGATCACAGGGACATCACAGATTGCAGTTGTGTGGAAGATGGCTTCTATTTATATTTTTTGGTGTATTTGGAGTAAAAGAAATAATAGATATTTTGAGGATCATGAACGTTCTGCGGAAGAATTTAGGAGTTTTTTCTTGAAAACTTTATTTATGTGGGTCATTGCTTTATATTTAAATGGTCTTAGCTTCCATAATTTCCTCGTAATAATTTCTAGTTCTTAAATTGGTGTATTCACATATATACTTCTAACGTATCTGGCTTATGCCCATCTTTATATCAACAAAATTTCTTCTTACTTATTAGGAAAAAAAAAAAAGTTACATAATAATAAAGACCATCTTGTCAATATTTATTATTCACTAATATTTTATTATGTACCTAGTTGGTCCATTGAGGGTAAAACTTTTTACTTCTTGTTAATATATACTAATTATGGTCAATTGTGAGCCAAGAAACGAATGAAAACCAAGATGAAAATGGTATGGCACCTGATACGCAGCCAGGTTATGATAAGAGGGAACTCAAAAGACTTGACAGGAATGAGTTCCTTTAGTTTTGATGAAGCGGTTTGTCATAGCCTATCATTACCAAAAAATAATCTTCAAATGTGGCTTTCTGTCAAAAGAAGTGAAGAAAATTATTGAGAGAAAAATGCTCAGCCTCACACCATAAGAAAAATTAAAGTTTGTGCATCTCTCAGTAAAAGGCATGGATGTGAAGATATGTATGAGTTGGACTTCCATGTCTAGAGAGATGACGGTATTAGCTGATCACTTTTCTTCATGACTTAGATCAATCATTTACATAAGGAAAACATATTTTATTTAAATAATCTCTCTCTTTTCTCTTGAAGTTGGTATTAGCTCATATTTCTATCATTTATTCAATTTTGTTCATGTATATTTTGAAAAGTTATTATTGTTTTTATTTGGTAATTTTGTCATCTTTTTTTTGGGCACAACTTGAAAGTTGGAATGGCACTTAGGAAAATTTAATTTATTTAAGAACATTTGTTGTTGTTGGGAACATTTATTTGGTTGGCACAAAAAACTTGTTTTGTTGTTGTTATGTTTTTTTAGTTGTCGAATGGAAACTTAGAAAATATTTATTGTAGTAGTTGAAAGGAAATATTATTACGATGGATAATGGATGTGGATGGTTTTGGGCGTTAATGTTTTGTAGTAGTTGGAATGAAATATTATTATAATGGCATGGATGATTTGGATGTTGATGATTTTGGGTTTAGAGGATGGATGATGTATCATTGTATATTATTTATTTTTAAATTGTAATTTTTGAAAAAATTGAAATTTGAAAGTACACACAAAATTTCTTTTTCAAAAAGTGGGCTAAATATAACGTTAAATTTCTTTTTTAAAAAAAGGAGCCCAAAATCTCACTTCACTTCAACAAGTTAGAATCAGAATTAGAATGGAGGATATATATCTTGGAGTTGAATTCGGAGTAAGAAGCAAAGTTTTGAATACCGTTCTTGTGACCGTTTTGGTTAGGCACTGGAATAAAATATTTCGATACTAGTACCGTTTCGAAATTAATTATATATTATATATAAATATTTATATGTATATCTAAACTAACAACTAATAGAATAAATACGTATATATGTAAGTGTATATCATGTATATGTGTATATATATAAAGAATTGAAGATTTATAAAATGAATATATGTTAAAAAAATCACAAACTTGAGTTGAGATACAAAATACAAAATAATAATAATAAAAGAATAGATAAATTATTAAAAATAATGATATTTAAAACAAGAATGAAGTTACATATTTAAAGTTATAAAAAATTAAAATTATATAAATATATTTTATAGTTTACAATTAATTAAATACAATCTGGATTTAAAAGTTATAAAAATTTCATCTAAATACAATAAAATTACAAAAATAGTCTGAAACGGAATGAGGACCGAAACATCCAATTTCGGTCGAATTGGCCGGAGTTGGACGGGAATGGTCGAAATGGAACGAAAATGACCATAATTTAAAGCAAAACAGAATGAAGTAGTAAAATATACCGAAATATACACTGAAATGACAAATTCTGGTCATTTTAACCAAAGCAGAAGAAAATCAAAACCTTTGTAAGAAGTTGGATTAACCTCCAACAAAGTTGAACTCAAAGTCAAGATAGGCAACTCCGACTTGATTGGTGCAAAGTCTTATTATTATTATTTTTACTATTGTTTATCTTTTCTCTTTCTATTTCAAGATACAACTTTTTTCATATTTTATTAATTATGTAGTTTAGATGAGATGAGATTTTTTATTAAAAATTAAATAAAATATTATTATAATATAATTTTTAAAAGAATTTTTATTTTAAGATTTAAAAAAATTATTTATTATATTTAAAAAGATTTTAAAAAATTATAATAATTATTAAATAAATTTATATTTGAAAAAATTTAGTTATAAGTACAATTATGTACTAATATGTATACTAATCTATTATGATTGATCAAAAATTAAATTTTATTAAAAATAATACTAATTTAAATTTTAAATATAAATAAATTAATATTAATATATAAATTTGTGGATAATTTTATTTATATATAACAAAACTCTTTATATTTTGTGTAACAAATCCGCCTCTCAAAGTATAGACACGAGACTTCTCCATTCGTTCCCTACCCCGACTCGCTACAGCAAAAGTTGCCTGATTTCTTCGCCCATTATCCTCACTCACTGCCCACTCTTCCCCCCTCCGTCCCTCCTCCTCCTTGCTCTCTTTCGCTTTGACGAAGACGCTTCTCAGTTTATCACGTATTGGTTCTACTCTTTCTTTGATCTTCTGTTTTAGCTTTTTCTTTAGGGTTTTCCGGATGTTTCTTTTGTTTTTGAGTGTTTTTCGAAGCAAGCATATACGATTAGTTATTTCCTCCAAATTGATTTCTCAACCAGCGACGACTTGGTTTCTTCATTTTTGTATTTTGAGTAGTTGGGGAGTTCCTTTCTTCAATTATATTTTCGTACTATCTATTTACACACAAAGGCTTCGTTTTTCGTTTTTACTCAATCTTCCTTCATTTTGTTTTTTTTTTTTAGCTTTTATTGTAGTTTTTGGGCATATACACCCCCCCCCCCCCCCCCCCCGCCCCCCGCCCCCCGGTTTCAAATTGTCATGTATGACGAGGAGAAGGTTTTTTCAGTAGTTATTTACAGTTGCTTCCCGTATATGTGTATATGTTGGTCTCTGTTTTTTCTGATAGTATTTATTCATGCATTCTATGTTTCTCGTTTTAAAAATCTTTCGATTTCCCCAAATTCAATTGTTTTACGCAATGGCCCTAGCAAGAATCTCATCATTAGTTTTTCTATATTACTATTCTCGTTCCCAAGTTCATTCTTACCTTCTGGGTATCTGTTTATATGTTTGTTTGTTTGTTTATTCGTTTATTTATTTATTTTATTTCTGTTCGTGTAGGGATAATCTAGTGGTTAGGGTTGTTACTCATTTTCAATAGGGTTCCTGATTATGGCGTTTATTTTTTAACGGCTACCTGAATCATATATAGATATAACATTGGATGTCATTCTACAGATGGAAATAAAAGCTACAACAAGATCCAGCTCCATGTTCATGCAGAATACCTGCTGTAGAAGAAGAAGCCTTGTTGGGAAAGAATTTTAAAGTTGTTATCAACTAGAAAGAGTGAGACTGATGGTGTCATATTATCCAATCGCGTCGTAGTTTTACTTTTACTCTCCTTCCACAAGGTGTAGGCTTTATTTAAAGCTTGTCACTTACTCACTACGACAAGTTTGAAAAATGGCATTGTTCCTGCCATTCTCATCCCAAAGGGATTGGCCAATCTCTTTCCTCAATTCTAGTTTACTACCTAGGAATCCTCCTTCACTTCATGCTAACAGTAACCAATATTTCAGGAATAATAAGAACTTCAGAAATCTATCCATTTCGATTTCCTGTTCATCGCTCAAAATTGTTCGGAGTCCTTCACTAGACAGGCATGTTGTGAAGCAAAATAAGATTCGGTTTATCCAAAAGCTGAAAACTCTGCTCCTTTCTAAACCAAAACACTTTTTGCCAATCCGCATTGTTTCAAAATGCCGATCATACCTTTGCCTTCCAAAGCCTCGGTCCATCCTCTCAATGATTCATCGTTATCCTTTAATATTTGAAATCTTCCCGGTCCCAAGAGCACCCGTACCAATGAATGCAACAAAATCATATTCTCAGCTATGTGTTCGTCTAACCCCAGCTGCAGCAGCTCTTGCCACCCAGGAATTAAATCTCAAATCGGCCATCTCAACGACCTTGGCAGCTAAACTCCAGAAACTTCTCATGCTCTCTTCTCACCGTCGGCTTCTTCTGTCAAAGTTGGTTCACCTGGCTCCAGATCTGGGCCTCCCCCCTAATTTCCGTTCCCGTCTCTGCAATGACCACCCTGACAAATTTAAAATTGTGGATACCTCCTATGGTTGTGCGCTTCAACTTGTCACTTGGGATCAAGACTTGGCAAAGCCTTTACCCTCTCCTGAAGTTCATTCGTTTGGGCTGATAGTAGACAGGCCTTTGAAATTTAAACAGCTTAGACTTCGAAGGGGACTGAACTTGAAGAGACGGCACCAGGATTTTTTGATCAAGTTCAGGGAAATGCCAGATGTGTGCCCTTATAATACTTCTGCAGGGGCATTTGTTAAAGAGTCCATCGAAGCAGAGAAAAGAGCTTGTGCAGTGGTAAGAGAAGTGTTAGGGATGACAATTGAGAAGAGGACTTTAATTGACCACTTGACTCATTTCAGGAAGGATTTTGGGCTGCCTAACAAGTTGAGGGGAATGATTGTGAGGCACCCAGAGATATTCTATGTGAGTTTGAAAGGGCAGAGGGACTCTGTGTTTTTGGTGGAGGGCTTTGATGAGAAAGGGGCCCTGTTGGAGAAGGATGAGACTTTGGCTATTAGAGACCAATTGATGGCTTTGGTTAGGGAGGGAAAGAGGATGAGGCGAGAGAAGAGAAAGGCTAGGATCTATAACCATGCCGCTGGTGATGGTGATGATGGTGATGCTTATGAGGTTGACAACAGCGATGATGACCATGATGATTACTTGGATGATTTGTTTGAGTATGAAGATCCATATTTGGATTATGATGTTACTGATGGTGACGAGACCAACGAATCATTTGGCGCCATGGAGAATGGGGTGTTTTGGACTGCAGATTCTACATCTCTTCTTAATGATGTGGATGTAGCAAATTTCGAACCTTGGTGACTATGAATGTCAAAGCAACAAACACATCCTGCGGAAAAAGGGTAAAAGTTACGCATGGTGGTTTCCTAGTGTTCAATATTGTGACATACATAAATTTGGATTGTTGCATATATCTTTAGTCGAAAGTCTGGACTTTGTAAATCATTTGATGTATATCGTGCCAACAGAGTATTTGTAAAGAAAGAATATGGACCATAATCTATCTGTAGTTCCAGTCATTAACCAGTGGTGTCTTGAGTCTTGACCCACGATTTCAAATGTTTGTGTGAAAGGTAGAATGTGAAGGGCACACGAATACACGAGTCCATTGGTGCTTCTGATTCTTCTGTCTTTTGTTAGTATCAAGTGTACAATGTTAATCCGTGAAGTGGCATTTGGTTGACTATTTTCAGGCTGCTGATGTAGGACATCATATTCTCTGATGCGAATGTCTTCCGTACCAGATTTCAGGCATATTTTCAGTTTATGTTCATTTATTATTTTCATCAACAATGAAGGAATGGGTCTTCTGGGATATGGCACTGTAGAAGATAGGAGAGATCCTTATTTCCTGTAAGTTAACGTCAAAGTGTTCCTTTGGTGAAAGTATTGATAGTAGCAAACTATAGCTAATAAGGCGGGCATGGGAAGGGTTTGCTTTCGATGGAATTCTATCCCTATAGAGAGAAGCAATTCTTTTCTGGTTCTTTTTCAAAAACACTTCTATGAAACATCTTTGGTTATTCCTGGCGAAAGTAGTTGAAAAACACTTCTATGAAACATCTTTGGTTATTCCTGGCGAAAGTAGTTGTTACAAATATATTAGCAAATAGGGAAACTAAATAGGTCTTAGGGGAAACCTGATTCAATCCATAAACGGCATGCAGCTCCTATAAGAGGTCTCCTAGTTTAGATGTCTGAGGATTTTGTTTTAGTATATAACAACTGTCGCAACATTCTTGTATCTGTGGAAAAGAATCCTGTCCTTCAATCAGTTTTCACCTTATTTTAGAGTAAGTTGATATGTCTGTTAACCTGAATCACAATCTGCCTATGATCCTTGGTCCTTTTGCCTACCAGTATGTATGAGAAAGAAATAATCCATTTTGCAGTCTGCACCCTTAGATTTGGAGACTGATAGCTTTTATCTGATGAGAAAGAGCTGTATAGAATCTCAGCTACACAAAATTCATGATGGCATGGCTGAGGAGAGGAGATCCTCATCATGTCATGGGAATGCCATGTGGGACCAGCTTGTAGGGGAGTTTATTGGAACAGCCATTCCCTCGCCAAGCTTCGAGCAGCTGTTTCATGCATTGTTGGCCCTTGTTTGGCCTCACTCTGCCGACACCTTGCTCAAGACTACCGAAGTTGGTCCAGTGGAATGCCAGATTTGTTGCTCTGTTGCTTTAATCAGGAGTACTGAGGTGAAGCAAAGCATGTTGAAGTGAGGCCCTTGGAATCGGCTCTCTGAACAGCAGCTAGCGTGGCTACTTTTTCTAATGGACTGTGGGTTTAATACAGAGGTTTGTAAGGTGAGCCCGTGCAAATGGCCATTGATTTTCTGTAAGGGGGGAAGAAAAACATGACAAGAATGAATATGAGCATGGAAATTTGCAGTCGCCATCGAATAATTACAGTAGTTTAGATAATGAGATGAGATTAGATGATTTTAGATGAAAATATTATTTTGAAATTTAAAAAAGTTGAATTGTTTATTATATTTTTTGTGAAAATTTAAAAAAGTTGTAATGATGAGATGAGAAGATATGGAATTGTTTTTGTATCCAAACGGGGCTTTGAGGTCTCCACGAAGAATTCTCTTCAATCCTTCTTATGTCTTTTGTGACACAACAATGAATTATTCTGCCTCTATTCAGAAAACAATATTGGAGTGAAACCCTACACTACCGAATTTCAAGAGCATCAGGTTCTGTGGTGGGCCAAGCAGAACGTCCAAGTCTGGCGACAATAAAATAATAAGTTCAGTTTAGCTTTAACCCTAAGGTCAGAGTTCTAGAAAGAAAGCCGACAGTGGATAGTATTAATTTATTGGGCTCGATTTGTTTCTCGGCTTGGTGCTTGAGTGGTAATAGAAGACATATATGACTTATTTTACCAGAGGTGAGGCCGTATCTTCTGTCTTTACTCATTTGTTTCTATAAGATTTGGGTGTTCATTTTTCGATAACATCGACCCCACTCCCTTTCTTTTTAGATGGTGGGTAGAAAGATAGATCATTGATTCCTGGTGGATATATATTTGTTGACTTTATTAAATCCCAAAAGTGCAATGTCTGCTGTTTCATGCATATTTGAGCTTTTATCTAATTGATTTTTCTATTGGTTTCTATGACCCTGAAGACATATTAATGTAATACGTTTATGTTGTCTATATGATGAAGCCAAGACACTTGTGAGTCGTGACCTGCACGAATCATTGATTCGACTGTCAATCTTAATTGTCAAACGAAAAATGTTATAATGATAGGGTGTCATGGAGTTGATCATGTTCAGGTTTTGGAACAAAACTGCGTGCTGTTTGTAATCAAGTGTTTTTCTCTTAATTTTCTGTGTACTTGTCTAATTATGTGGGTTAATTAATTTTCTTACTTATCAAAAACAAAACTGCGTGCTTCCCTTTCCCAGAAGCTACATCAGTGAAGTGGTCTGAGATACCAAGCATGAAATTCAATGATTGTCTATCCAAATGTCTCTATCAATGTATCATCTGTTATGGTGTGGTCCATTTTGCCAACTGCCAAAAACACCAACCCCTCCCCCTTGTGATTGCATGCGAAGAAGCATCCTGTAGGGCCAAGATCAAGGAGTACAGGTTTATTACACATTCATTTCATTGAAATCCCCTTTCAAGAACCAAGGATTCGTGCCATCAAAAGATTAAAGGACAATAGGGTTTGCCATGAGTATAGCCAGACACAAACACAAACAAACAGAAAAGATATCGATCTTGACTTACCTTGAGCGAAGACTGCCTCGTTACCTTAGAGCATCCCTCATCCGGTTCTGCATCTCCCGATTTTTCCTATAATTTGATAAAAGTTTTAGGACTCTTGATAAAATCATCACTCCATCCCAATCCATAAAATGCAGTGCTTATTTACGGGGTGTACAGAAATTCTCCATCTTTGGGGAACGACTGTACATTCCCAAATCAGTTTTCCTTTTCCTGTCCCATGTGCTTTGCTCTCGACGGTTGGTGCCCTTGTCCATTGCCTCTCCCTCACAACGAATGTAACTCTTTCCCTCTCTGTGCGAAGCCTCTTTTTTTGAGTGTTTGGTATGTGTAAATCCGATTATTCTTGGGATGAATTTGGGATCTGTTTTTGCTTTTGGATATATTTTTTTTTTCCTGCTTGGCTGTTGGGAAATTTGTTCACATTCTCATTTTTTCACCGTTGTTTGGTTGTTGCAAAAATGTTGATGATGAAAGCTCTAATTTTCTCACCGAAGTTTGGTTACTGAGAAAATTTTGATGCTTTTTGTGTGTCTATTTTTCTGAGTAAACTGTTTGGTTGTTACAAAAATATTTAGGATTTTTCTGTGCTAATTTTCCTATCGGCATTTGTTTGGTTGCTGCGAAAATCTTGTAGCCTTTTTCTGACCTTTTTTCCTTCAGACTGTTTGGGAACTGCGAAAATCTCCATGATTTTTCTATGCTAATTTTCCTTCATATAATGTTTGGTTGTTGTGAAAATCTCCATGATTTTTCTATGTTGATTTTCCTTCCTCTAATGTTTGGTTGCTGCAAAAATATTAATGATTTTTCTATGATAATTTTCCTTCATATACTGTTCAGTTGCTGCTAAAATCTCTATGATTTTTCTGTGATTATTTTCCTTCATATAATGTTTGGTTGCTGCTAAAATATTGATGATTTTTCTATGATGATTTTCCTTCATATACTGTTCGGCTTATGATTTTTTTGTGCTGATTTTCCTTCATACACTGTTCGGTTGTTGTGAAAATCTTAATGATTTTTCTGTGTTGATTTTCCTTCATATATTGTTTGGTTGGTACGAAAATCTTGATGATTTTGATTTGCATATTTTCCTTCATATTCTGTTCAGTTGTTGCGAAAATAATCTTGATGATTTTTGTATTGCTGATTTTCCATATTGTTTGGATTCAATGCATACATTTTGCGCTGCCTTTTGTTGGTCTTACATTTCCAAAATTTTTTTAGATGAATATGAATCTTTTTGTTGTTTCTATTTTGATTATGCAATTAGGATCGATACATTGACATTCTTTCTTACCAACAATGATTTTGTTTGACAATGAATTTCTTTACAACTACTTTCTAGAGTTTTAAATTTTTTTACTTTTTCTGAGATTTGAATGGATTAATTCTTTATTAACTTTCCATTTGATGCTTTATCTTTTTATTTTAATCAATGAATATCAGTACATGATCGAGAATGTTTTTTTCATATTTCACTTCAATACTTTTATTAACCCTTGTTAGAAATGCAAGAATGGTTTTTTAAATAAGTAATTTATTTTAAAAAAACTTTATATCGATCAATCTCGTGTGTTTTTATATTTTCTATATTCATTCTTGATGTTCTTACATTTTGTCTGTTTGTGCAACGGGGAGAGGAAGTCATACTAGCATATAGAAAATATTTATTGTGTAATCACATTTTCCACACTCTTCTTTTTACTCTGGTTGCCTTCCTCTTCATATATTTCTTGGTTATGGATTAATTGACTTCAACTTTGAGTTTTTGTTATTTTTGTCGGAGTAATAATTTTATTTATTCACGTGTATGAATGGATGGTTTTTTTAATGGTGCGCCAATAACATGCTCATTTTCTATATGCTAAGTTATTGGAATATTGCAACTGTCCTCCTGTAATATCAATGCTTTTCTATAGTTCATTTGATGTTCTAGTTTTTTATTTGATGTTGGGTCATTTGCAGTGTTGCATGTCTCTCAGGGGAGGGGGTTGTTATTAAGCTGTGATGATGGTGTTATAGTGTGGATTAGGTCACAAGTGTTAATGGCTATCAACGTCGAATAAACTTACGATGTTGGCGATTTTCACGATGCCTCAATGACTGTCTAACGACCTCGTCATTAAGAATAATATCGCTATCATCTTCAAAAGATACGTATGTCAGTAATTTGCGAAAGAAAGTACGAGCCATTTGATTAAGAGAGTGGGAGATAAGGGGAAACTATTGAATTTCGATTCTATAGATAAAATGTGACTTGAGTTTGTAAGAATATGAATGCTAGCAATGTGCGTATTTATAGAAGAAAAAAATTACCGTTACATATATGAAAAAAATGTTACCGTTTTAGATAAGACAAAAAATTGACCGTTGGAAAGAAGACAAAATATGTTACCGTTGGATAAAGGACAAAAAATATTACTGTTACAAAAATGAGTTAAAATTTTATTATCAATACATGACTAATTATTATGATTAGAGAAACTCATAAAGAGTACTAAATAAAAAAAAAATTGCATATCACGTTAGAAAATGCACATATTAAAAAAATTACTATTTTTATTATAATACAAATCACGGTGAGAAAAATAAAACTGTATTGGATAGTCAAGATAGTATAAATATTTAATACAAAGTGAAATTTGAAAAGAAGATAATAAGACAAAAGAGTTAGTAGTTAAGATTGTAAATGGAAGAGAGAAAAAAGTAAGAAAAAAATAATAAAAAAATATTATTTAATAGAATAGAGATAGAAATGGGAAATGGGATATAGGATGTTTTTAGAAGATGAATAAAATTTAGGAATAAATTTGAATGAATGTGATTTTGAGTTAAATTATAAGAAATTTTATGATGAGCCGGATGTAGATGCTCTTAGGAGCTTGCTTATACAGTTGATGAATAAGATACATTCAATGAGACGCCCCCAAATTCTGTTTGGGATCGGACGGACATTTGAAGCGTCGAGACATGCAACACAAGGTTACATGCTCCCGTTCATGACATATAAGATGCAATGTTCCTAACATGCATCTACCAATATGCAATATTCGCAGCGGATAAATTTTTTCTTTAGCAATACTATGCACCAAATTGAAAATATCCCAAATGCTTAAAACATACTTCATACATAAAAATCCATTGAACAACTAAGAACATAACACTAGTCCAAAATGGTTATAATCCAAAAATTACTAGAGATGCAATTCAATCGTACAAGTAGTAATTTACGTTAATTACTATATTAACATTGATGTCGCACCGTCGCTTAGTCAACTGTGTCTAGTTGATCAGCTCCTGATTCTCCTTCAGGTCCTGTAATAAGATCTACCATTCGGGGGGAATGGTAGTTGGGACTACCAAAGTGAGATTTGATTACAAATCTCAGTAAGTTAACAAAAAACTTCCACACAAGCTAATGATGCATGGATGACAGTAAAAGCATAAATGCATAATCAAATTCATAAGTAATTAAAGCATAACTTGGCGTACAACATAGCATAATTGACATAACTTAAATTGAAACATGAACTGAACTTGACTTGACATGAACTTGATCTGAAACTTGACTTAGCATGAACTTGCTCTGAAACTTGAATTAACATGAACATGATATGAAACTTAACTTATCATGAACTTGTTCTGAAACTAGACTTAACATGAACGTGATATGAAACTTGACTTCTCATGAACTTGATCTGAAACTTGACTTAACATGAAAAATACATACTCCACAGTTGTTGTGGCCCCATGTATTCTACGTGTAAATACATATTCCACAGTTGTTGTGGCCCCATGTATTCTATGGAAACTTATTCTTTAACTGCTTAAATACATACTCCACAGTTGTTGTGGCCCCATGTCTTCTACGTGTCACAATTGCTGTGTCTCACGTTGTGTATACGTCACAATTGCTGTGATCCCATATATAAGTAATCAAGATGAAACATGACTGGAATACTAAATAACTGAAGCCCTGACGTAACATAACGTGACTTGAATATAACTTGAAATACATGACCAACTTGAGATAGAAACATTTCGTAACATGACATAACATATAATAGACAACATATTTAACATGACATACTTGCAACAGTGAATATTACATGACTTGACATACATGTAATAGATGGCATACTTAGCATGACGTACTTGTAAGGTACAGTAATACATGACAGAATATATTATGTAACAGATAAAAATTGATGACAGAATAAATTCTGTATAATAGACAATTACGTGATAACTTGGCATGGCATGACATATATGATAACACACATACATATATTGTAGTTCCTTTACATAACACACAAACACAGTAGACTGCTAGTAAGTTAAAAGCTAACTTATCTCGATCTCCGCGTTTCTTATAAAACTTCAAGTGCGATCACGAGGAACTGTAATTAGTGATTCTAAAAGTTAGAACTAAATCACTAATAATTTGAAATATGGAAAATACTAACTTAAAAAGTAAAATTTTCATTTTACTCTCTACATGTGAGAAAATGACCATTTTACCCATAACTTAAGGATTTTGCATACTAACTCCAAAAGTTTCCAAAATTTACATTCCTCATGTAAATTTTGTCCTAAACTTAAATATCAACTCAGAAAAATTTAAAACAAAACACAACTATGAAAAACACACTATGGCCGAAACATCCATAGGCCATTTCCCTTGATTTTTGTTGCAATTCCTTCCAACTTCAAAACTCATGCTTAAACCAAAATTTTGCAACAAACATCTTCCAATCCTAAGTTCAAAACCATACTTAAAACATCCATTTAGAAAAGGATAATAATTAACACCAAACTTTTTTGTAAAAAGATCCAAGCACTTGAATCACAAGTTTTGACCTTAAATCAAAACATCTTCAAGAATTTCAAAAATCAAATCTTACTTCTAACATATTCATAATATCATCCTAACATCAACCATGTTTTAAATCATCAAACTAAAGTCACCAAAATCACAAAATAACATTTGGAGTTTTTGGTTTTACACTTAGTCCAAAAACAGAAACTTTTTCCTCAACTAGTTTTGATAAATCTCTTAATCTATGACTTATAAATATATGATCTTCAAACCAAACCATCACATGGTTTAAAAAGATGTCCTAAAACATATATAAGCTTCTAATTCAAGATCACATGGTTAGAAATTAACCAAAACATAAATTTAGCCAAGAATATCCACACTTTGGCTTATCTAAATATCTCTTTGGATAACATTTCATATCTTTGAAACTAATATCAAATATCTTCAAAATAATAATATAACATGTATATAAGATGCTTAGGATCCTCCAATAAAATTATTAAAGTCATTAGAATAGGTTTAGACCACCAAAGAGTTAAACTTTCTCAAAACAGAAACTGTTTTTCTTCTTCCAGTTTCTAAGTTTCTAAATCTAAGAAAATATTTCATCAAAACCTTTAATCATGCAAAACTCCTTAACCAATAGTCACATATACATGTTAACAATACTCCATAAAAATTTCAGACCAATATCTATCCATTAGCTTGGTCAAAAACTCCAAACTATAACATATTCGCCAGTTTATCCCCCAGAATGACCTTTCTATAGTTTATATAATATTTTATTGACCAAATGATCTTCAAATGGGTCAAATAAGATATCCATGTAAACTAGACTCAAAAAGGAACAACTTATATGAAGGAGACTTTATGATAAAACACTTACAAGAGCTTCGAAATGGGTGTGCAATAGAACTCCTAAAATCTGTCCGAGAGAGAGTGTTTGATATTCTTTTAATGGAAAGTGTAAATGAGATAATTTCGTGGGGAGGGATGGCTGAAGATACTTATGGATGAGATATGGAAGAGATGAGGCTGGAGTGAGAGTTAAGTGTAGGACTCTCTTACCCGAAGTGAGAGTTAAGTGTAGGACTCTCTTACCCGAAGTGAGAGTGGAGTGTAGGACTCTCTTACCTAATAATATCTACAAAAATCAACTCAAGATATTTTTACCCAATAATATCCATGAAATTAACTTAAAATATTTTTATCCAATAATATCCACAAAATTAGTTTAAAATATTTTTATCCAATAATATCTACAAAAATTAGATCAAGATATTTTTATCCAATAATATCTACAATTTTGAGCAGACGTTTCGTCCGAAAATATGAAAAAGTGTTATTGCGCCATAAGACCTTAAATAACCCTCCGAGTATAATGGCACAAACCATAATACATTTTGACACTTCTAACTATCTCCAATAATCAAAAACACATTTCGGATACCATAGTAAATAATAACACTAACTATGTGGTTAGACTAAAACCTATATGATTAATGGATTCGTGAAAACTTATAGAATCTTCACGAGGTTCCTAAAGTCAATAGAAATTTCACAACTGAATTTCTAGCGGGCTGTTACATTCAAAGGCTATGAGTACCAACAAATTCAAGTTCTACCAAGATTTCTTAGTAGAATTACCTATTTCTGTATATAGTTTTGGAAGCATGAAAATTCTCTCCTGTGGAACCATATTATCCCCTCCCAATCCACAAAATTTGAAATTTTAAAGGGTCTTTGCACTTATTTTTCGCAGTAATTGTCAAAAAATCATTTAAAATATAGTTGTCCTAAACGCATTTGAAACCATAACTGATCAACTGTCATTTTCATATGATCATGACCATACTTTTACCTAACAATATTTTTCTTCCTTCAATACAGTTCTTTGCATCTAATAGATTTCTTTATATTTACTTATTAGACAGGAAAATATATAGAAATAAGTTTATATTGATATTTTCATCGCATTTGTTGTGAACCTTAGCTCACAACTTTTGGAAGCTTAAAGGTGTGGATCCAACTTCTTTGCATCGGTCACTTCTTTTTTAGTATGGGAAAACTTTTCACCCATACATAATGAAAAGGAAAGGTGCAATGGTGCAAACAAGGTGTTTGAAGAAATTCCTCATTGAGTGATATTTCATTATAGAGTATAATTTCAGGATTTTATTTATTTATTTTATATATAGTACAGTGACCATTTAGGTACTATTTATACGAAAACAGTAAAGAAACAAATTGTATTGGGGACCACAAGAATATTCTTGTTATTTGGGAATCAATCCAGAAACTTCTAGTTATAGTGGAAGTTGCTTAGACAATGTGGGCCTTTCCTTCATAGTTTGTTTGGCATGGTGTTGATCTTGTGCAGCAGCATCCATTGCCTTAACAGTTCCCCGCGATCCAGGCAATATAGGAGAGATCTTGAGGCTTAATCATAATTGAGTAAACCATGCTGAAGATAGTGATTTAGTGAAGACATTTGCAATTTGATCTTTGCTCGACACAAAAGAGACTTGAAGAGCTTTAACTGCCACCTGGTCTCTAACAAAGTGTAATCCAATTCAACATGCTTAATGCGGGCATGTAAAATAGGGTTGACAGTCAAGTAGGTAGCATCCAAATTATCACACCATAAGGTTGGTGGATCATTCAGAAAAATGCCTAATTCCTTTAGGAGAGACTAGAGCTATAGAAGCTGACATGCAATATTAGCTACTATCTTGTATTCAGCTTCAGTAGAAGACCGAGCAATGGTTGGTTTTTTTTGGAAACCCAAGAAATCAAATGTGAGCCAAAATAAATGCAAAAACCATCAGTGGACTTGCGATCATCGAGGCAACTAGCCCAGTCAACATCGAAAAAAGTAGATAACTTCAATGCAGAAAAAAGACTAAAATAAAGAGCAAGATCTTGAGTAAGATTAAGATATCGCAAAATTCTTTTAACAGCTTGCCAGTGGGGCAGTCGTGGATAATGCATAAACTGACAAACTTTGTTAACAGCAAAGGAAATATCTGGCCGAGTAAAGACTAGATATTGGAGGCTGCCAATGACACTCCGATAAAGCTGAGGTTCCTTCCAGTACAGTGAGTTTAACTGATGATAACATGGGAGTCGAAATAGTTTTGGACTTATGCATGTTGAGTTTAACTGATGATAACATAGGAGTCGAAATAGTTTTGGACTTATGCATGTTGGCCAAAATATATCTTGATTGAGATATGCATAAACCCATGGAGTTCCTAGATACCTTGATGCCCAAAAAATAATGTAAAGGATCAAGATCCTTGATAGGAAAATAGGTACACAGTGCAGCAATGAAATCATAAATCATAAGTCATTCGAACCAGTCATAATAATATCATCTATGTACACCAAAACATATAAACAGTAAGAAGAATTATGCAGAATAAATAATAAAGAATCTGATTTCAAGCCATGAAATCCTAAAGAAATTAATCTGTCTATCAGTTTAGAAAACCAAGCCCTAGAGGCTTATTTCAAACCATAGATAGATTTCTTAAGCTTACAGATATGAGATGGAAGGTTAGGATTGACGAACCCAGGTGGCTACTGCATGTAGACATCCTTTTTGAGATCTTTGTGTAAGAAAGCTTTCTGGATGTCCAATTGCCGTAATGACCAGGTCAAAGCTACTGCAAGAGAAAATAGAATGCGTATAGTTACAGGCTTCATAGAGTCTCAGTGTAATCCAAACCAGGTTACTGATGGAACCCTTGGCCACAAGGGTTCCATCAGCCCTACGCTTGGTCTTCAGGACCCATTTTGAATCGAGAACATTTAGAGAGGAAGAACTGGGAATAAAACCCTAGGTATGATTTTGAACTAAAGCTTGGAATTCGGCCACCATGGCCTCACGCCACTTAGAGTATTTCAAGGCCTTTGTATAGGATGAAGGTTCCTCAAGTATGGAACTAGGAGAAGAAACAACAAGGAGGGCAGAGGACTTAGGAGGGGGCTAGGGTATGGTGCTATCAAATTGAAGATAGGGACATTGTATATGGGACTTAGATCGAGTAACCATGACCATGGGGTGATGAGAAGGAAAGGGTGTAGCCAAAGAGATGGTGTCGTTTTAGTGGTAGAAGAAAGTGTAGGGTTTCTGGGTTTGGGAAAGGGGTAACATGACTGTGAACAAGATTCAAGAAGGAGTGAGGTGGAAACTGACGAAGGTGAAAGTGAGGAAATGTGAGATGGTGTGATTTGTGGATTTGATGTATGCGGAAATGATGGGCTAACGAGGATTTGAGAGAATAGGAAATGAAGAGGGAATGGGCTCAATAGAGACGGGATTGAGTGCAGGGAAAATGGGCCCAATATAGGCAGAAGTGGGGGAAGTAGATGCGGGCCCACTGGAAGCAGAGTGGGAAAGAGAGGATGAAGTAGCCTTGGGCGAAAATGGAAAATCGGTTTCAACAAAAATCACATCTCGGGATATATACGTATGGCTCGTAGGAATATGGAGGCAGCAATAGCCCTTATGGTCTAGGTTGTAGCTCATAAAGACAAATAGCTTGGATCTGAAATCACTTTTGTGACGGTTGAAAGGCCGTAGATTGGGTCAACATGCTGAACTAAAAGTGCACAAAAAATTATAATTGGGTGGTTGATGAAATAAAGTTTGAGAGGGAGAAAGATTGTGAAGAGTTTGTGTAGGCATGCGATTAATGAGAAAGGCTGCCATTTAAAAAGTCTCAATTCAATACTTGTGTGGGACAGAGGCATGTGCAAGAAAAGACAGTCCAGTCTTAACTATATGTCGGTGTTGTCGTTTGACAGTGCTATTATGGGCATGATAATAAGGACAATAGACACGATAATTTATTCACACGGATTACATAAGGAATGTAGTGGTTGAAATTCCCCACCCCAGCCTGATTGCATGGAAACAACATTAGTAGAAAATGTGTTACTAACATACCATAAGAAGGCCAAAAAGGTAGATGACACATTAGATTTAGCTTGTATAGGAAAAATCCAAATATATTGAGAGTAGTTATCAACAATGGAAAAATAAAAACAGCATCCTAGATATGATAACATAGGAATAGGTCCTCATACATCAAGAAATAAAAGTTGAAATGGTTTGTATGATCTAGAAGGGGAGAGAGGGTGTGGTAGTGCATGGGATTTGACCTGATTACATGTAGAACAAGAACCTAAAACATATTTATTTATAACTGGAAGATGATATTGGTGAGATGTGAAAGTTGTAATATGGGAAGAAGAGTGCCTAAGCCAGGCATGCTAGATTTGTAGGGTGGTTCTTTCACCAAAACAAGCTTGAGGTAGAGTTGAACAAGTTGACGTAAGGGCTGTCGAAGAAGTTAAGGCTGTTGGTAGACATATAGGCCATCTTTAACGAACTCCTGAAAAGTGCCTTGCATTCGTAAATCCTTTACAAAAAAAATGAGACAAGTGAAATTCGAAATAAACTCAGTTATTTAAACAAAACTGATGAACTGAATTTAAATTCTTTGTAATGGGCGGAACATGGAGAATTTTGAAGAAGATAATTGCCAGATTGAGTATAGAGATGAGCAAATCCAACATTCCATATAGGAAGTATGGATCCATCTCCAATGCTGACTTGGTCAGTGCCAATATATGGGGTGGACTTGAGATTAAGGTTAGAAAAGTCGGATGTAAAGTGGTTTGTGGTCGCTGTATCGAGGAACTAGTCGGATGTAAAGGATTCATGATTAAGAAGAAAACTATAAACTTGATGAAACAACAGTGGGTTTGGTCGAGTGGCAATGGAGTGAACAATGGACTCATAGTCTGAGCCAAATCCTGCCAAAAGGTAGATAGAAAATTGGAAAGAAGATAGGGGGTGGCCTGCTGCGCCAAAAGTAGCATAAGAGAAGTGGTTTTGTGATAGTAGTCCAAAATGGATTTGAACAATGTGAGCTAAGGACTGTGCAGCATATTGACTTTGTAAGGTGGTTTAGACATCTCGTGAAGTGGTGCACTCCAGGACATGGGACAGGACTATATTGGAGAAATATGAGTTGATAGCAGATATGCTCAATTGATCCTACAAGAGCCATCAAGTATGATCTAGGTTGATATTTTTATCAATTTTGGGAGGAGGCATATGAATAGTCCCATCCACCTAGCCATAAAGCTTATGATCCTTTAGAAAATGTACAATTTGAGCTTTCCACAAAAGGTAGTTGTCTATATTGAGTTTCAGGGTCACGAAGTGAAAGGTCGAATTTAAAATAAAGGAGTTAAAGGTGGGATTTGGGGATGAGAACGTTGGTTCTGGATGTTTTTTGTTGCTTGCTATGTTTGGTGTCTATAAAGAAGAGGATAGCATGAGCTTTATGGTAGCTCTGATACCAAGAAAAGGAAAGGTGTAGTGGTGGTATTTGAAGAAACTCCTCTTTCAGTGATATTTCATTACAGAGTATAATTTCAAGTTTATATATATATATATATATATATATACAGTACAGTGACCACTTTGGTCTTATTTATACAAAAACATAAAAGAGAAAAATTGTATTAGGGACCACAAGAATATTTCTGTTATTTGGGAATCAATCTAGAAGCTTCTAGCTGTAGTAGAAGGTGCTTAGACGACGTGAGCCTTTCCTTCACAGTTTGTTTGGCATGGTGTTGATCCTATGCAGTAGTATCGATTGTCTTACCTTAACACATCTTCTATTTTCATTTTTCACCATTAAATACCAAAGATTTCAATTTGCATCATAAATTGCCAACATTTCTCAATTTGCACCCTCAGTTTTAAATTTGACCATTAAAAAATATAGGTAGTTTAGGACAGGTTTGGGGCATAGAATGAGACATAAAATTATTATTTCATCTCATCTTATATCAACATTACAATTTTTTTAAATTTCCACACAAAATATAATAAACAATTCAACTTTTTTAAATTTCAATTCAACATTTTCAAATCTCAAAACAGTAATAATATTAAAAAATAATTTTGTTAACTTTCATCTAAAAAAAAAATGCTCATCTCACAACCTAGCCCTAGGTTGCAAGTTGAAGTGTATTTTTTCCATTTTTTCATACCATCGTCACCAATTTTGGTAATCATCACCAATTTTGATAATAAGGAGAACATGAAACTTTCAAATTGTGAAATCTAGTGAATGTTTAGGGGTTGTTTCGACAATACTATTACTCTCACTTTTCATAATATGGATATATCAATTATTTTCATTAAATAACTATTATTATCCATTTTAACCTTTTTCTTTCTTGGCCCTGAAGTATCTGAGGAAGCTTAATCTTAAAAGGAGTAAGTTGTAGACAGAAATCGTTTTCTAAAACTAATATTATGATGATGAGGTATCTATATATTGTTAGGCCAAAAATTTAAGTTTGGTGAAGTCACTAAAAACTAACCCAAATTCATTTACTTTATAAATCACAATTCATGGGCCATTTTAACTACTAAGATTAATTATAAGAACCATTAAGAAGGCTTTAGCCTCATGTGAACAAACCTTAATATGGAATCTTATTCATGATTTGGCCTTAAAATAAAGTAAATGAATCTTGGGTCCATCCCTACCATCATCTATTCCAAAGTTTAGTCAGCTCTTTTAGCTTAAGAGCTTCCATGATATACATGCATATATGTATAGAGAGAGAGGGGGGGTATTATTGACAAATTACAATTACTATTTGTTAGCAATAGAAAATATACATGATGTCAATATGTTTTTTTCTCTAAGCAAGTAGACATATCATTAAGATACGAAAAATGAGATATATGAGGAGGAGGAGGTGGGGTTTCCCAACAAATACCCCATTACAATAACTACAATGATAAAGTGATATTAAAAAAAAAAAAGATTTTGGTACAAAAATCTTAGTCTCCACCCATACCCTACAAAGAGGGCATCATCTTAAATGATAATTTTTTACAATTTGTGCAATTGTATAAATTGTGATTCCACGGTTGGAGGTGGTGGATGTTGAAAGTGCGCTGCAGTTTGTTATCCTGATATGTTTCTTGAAGAGACCCATATTCAATTTGTCAAGATTATCGATTAGGGAAAGCGGAAACAAGGTAGGAAGACAGGCGTTGAATGGCCTGAACTACAACTGATTGAGTTTCTAGGGCGGCGCATGGTCTCAATTGTGGAATGGGGTAGGTCAGATTTTGAAGATCTTGAGGTGATGAATCTACTAGTACGGCGCGTGTAGCCGTTGGACGCATTTTACAATAGCGGAGCTTGACGCCTGCATGAGGAATAAACCACGCGTGAGAATCACGAGTTGAGATTTTCGTCGTAGTTCAACTTTGTCCCAATAGATCAACGGCTAAGGGTTGTGTGGTGGGGCGTGTGTAAGTTGTTGGTCATTGGAGTGCGGTAGATCTAACCAAAACAGGGTCGGTGGAAAGGAGGGATTAAAAACATCAACAGAGAAACTTATACACAGAAAGGTACTAAAAAAGGAACGGAGAGGAGGATACCTTTCTGGTGAAAACACTAATCAGAAAATTTTCTAGAAAGAAGTGGGAGTTTTTCTTTCTAGAAAGATAGAAGCGAGGAATTATTGAGAATTATCCTTTTATCAGGATTTGGATTATCTAGAATTATTGATAGTTTAAAGTTAAACAAATATGCACATAAAATGGACAATGGACATCACATCATTTATAATTATCCAAGTAAATTTCTCAAGCAACATTAAATGCCCAACAAATGTTCCAAAGCATACTTCATGTATTTATCTATCTCCCACTCTAGGCCTAGAGTCAAAAACTTTGAGAGATCTCTATCACTTTTATTATCCTCTAATATGACATTAAATAATAGATAGATAAGTAGAAAATAATTGGCATATATGTAAAAAGTGTGTTTCTCTCTCTCTCTTTAATGTGCACCCTCAATCAAATCTAATAATTATGATTTCATCCATTTTCAATCCATCTTAATAGTCAAAATTGGATTAGGGTTCTAATTGTTAGGATTTGATAGTTGAAAGGTGTAATATGTCAATTTTGTTTGTGGTGTAGAATGCAAAGCATCTATTAGTTGAAGGTAAAGTTTTTTTGTTCCCAAAAATTAATGTAATTAGCAGTATATATATGAAAGGTAATGAATCTAATTTGGAATCCATAAAACCCAAGTCAAGACCAAACTCGCAATACCCATTTTAGTCCATTATGAGCTTTTTATGAAAGCTTGCATTTATATCAAGGAAATTGTGGATAAACAAAACTTGGAGGTTGGATCATATAGATTTCTTCATCTAACCAACATATATTGCTAAAGAAAGAATTGTTCAGATAACAATGATTTTGTTTATCTATACTCTTTATAAAAAAATCTCATTCGCAACCCACCATGCTCATGTTAGGATGAGAAGATTCTCTTCGATGTTCTAGGGGCTTTGTTGTAGTCACCTTGCAACACTTCCTTGAATTGGGCTGTTAAGTATATTTTTCGGCGAGTGAAAGAAAAATAGAAGCCATTTGCAACTAGGTCATTTGTTTGTCGATGAGTTTATTTAGTTATCAAAGTATCAATAGGGTAAAGAGGGAGGAATGGTCGATTTAATATGGTGGCGATGGATGTGCTTTGGGGGGAAGGGGGAAGAAGGGGGTTTTGATTGTCTTGGGTTTTGTTTAGAGGTAAAATAGGGATGATCAAGATTGTGTTGGGGTGGCAAAAGGAAGAGGAGAGTTTGTGAGACTATATCTTCATAATAATTAGTCCTTACTACCAATTGTTACATGCCCACAAAGAGAAGCAATCTTTGTTTTTCTCATCATGTACCTTGGAACAATATTGATTTTGGAATCTATTTTTTTATTCATGTTGATGTAATGTTCAATATCAAATATGATAGTAAAAATGCAGTAGATGTTATATAAAAAAAGCATGTTCTTTTAATACTAGATATAATCTTAGAGCATTTAAGTTTTGCGTACTTCTTTTAAAAAAAAAATGGGCTTACTATGAAAAAGTTGGATTTTTTGTATGTGTTTTAAGCTTTTCCTTAATTTTTTTTAAAAGAAGTGTGCATGACTTCTACATTCTAGAACTATATAAATTATTTTCCTATCCCACAACTCTTTCGTAAAACTCAAAATCAATCTCGAGATGATAACAAATAAATAGGAGTGGATTTGGTTTGGTACAGTATCAGTTTTTAGGGGTGAGAGTCGGCCGGTCCGGACGGGCCATTTTTGAACCGGACTAGACTGGACCAAATTGGGTCCGGTCCGGTTCGGTTCTCATTTGGGAGGATCGAATGAGTTCGGTCCAGTCCCAGTCCGGGGGTTTCCCACCCCGGACCGGACTGAATGAAATATAAATTAAAAAAATATAATTTATATAAATAATTTTATAAATTAATTATATAATCTAATATGGTATTAAAAAAATAATACTAATAGTCTAATATTATAATATACTATAGTTATACTTATACTAATATAGACTATATAGTTATATTAAATACTATATGTAATACTAATACTAATATAGTTACAGCTAAATAAGTAATACTAATACTAATATAGTTATAGCTAAATCACTATAAGCATAACTATATATATTTATTATGAATGTATTATTATATTCTTTAATGTATAACTATAATATAAAATACTACTATATATTAATATACTAACATATTATAAGAATTATAGTATAAATTATAATATACTAAATCACTATAATAGTATAACTAATGCTAATATATAGCTATACTATTTGTCTACTATTAATACTATTATATAGTTATACTTTTCCCTATAATTAGTATTAATATATAGCTATATAGTATACTTATACAGTTGTACTAATACTATTAGTCTATTATATAGTCTAAGACTCTTAAGTCTAATATAGGTTATATGGTTATAACTAATACTAATATTATTAATACTAATAATGTAGAAAATAGTTATACTAACTGATTGATTTAACATAACTAATATTACTAATATAATATAGCTATACTAAATTACTAATAATCTAATACAAATACTATTATATATATAGTTATACTAATCGTAAATTTGTAGTAACTAAATCATTATAAGTATATAACTATATATATTTATTATTAATGTATTATTATACTGTTTAATGTATAACTATTAACTATAATATGTAGTAATAGTATATATTAATATATTAACATATTATAAGAGTTATGGTATAAATTATAATATATCATATATGTATAATTTATGAATTTATGTATTAGTATAGTTAACTTAATATTAATATGTTAGTATTAAATCACTATAACTATATAGAGTATTAGTAATATAGTACTTAATATAATTACATAACGTATTAGTAATAAGAGTATTACTATTATTTAATATAATATTACATAGAGTACTAATCAATGTGTGGTGTTTGAAGAGATATAGTAATACTAGTATATCACATAGTAATACTATTATTACATATAGTTATTAGTTATAGTATTAGTACTAGTGTATTATTAGTTATAGTAAATAAGTTAATAACTATTACTAATTTTTTATATACTAATAGACTAATAGTATTAACATATTACTAATATATATATATATATATATTAATATATATAATAGTATACTATATATATATATATTAAATATTTCACAATATAATTACATAAATATTAAACAAAATGTCATAGAAAAAAAAAGTCAACCATGGATTGAATAGACCGACGGGACCGGACCAGACTGAATGGGATCGGACTGTCTTGAATAGGTCCACGGTGGGAAAACCTTGGACCAAATAAGTCCGATCCGGTCCACAAAACCTCCCCGGACTGAACCGAACTCACCCCTACCAGTTTTCAAATTTTGAAAATCGATTTAAACTAAACTAGACCGGTATATATATATTTTTAATTCTTTATATTATATATAATTTTTTTATATTATATTATATGATAAATTGCTAATTAATCAAATATGAAATTCTAATCTTATTATTCAAGTCTATTAATCTTATAAGACAAATTTAATATAACATTTGATGAAGGTTGTGCACTACTTATACTAGTATAACTAGACATTAATTATAATATTTTAATCTTATTCTTCAAGTTTATTAATCTTATTAATAAGTTAGACATTACTTATACTATACTAGTATAATTGAACATAAATATATTATTAATTGTTAATAATATATACTAAATTCTAAGAATTAAGTTTAGTATTGAAAAAATTATAATACTAAACTTATATAGTGCCAAACATATAAACAGAAAATTGGACCGAGTTGGACTGAAATTGGAAAAATTGAAAGTATCAATTTCGGTGATGAATCGATTCATATCATTTCTTAAATTTTAAAACTAGTGTATACCGGTTCAGTTTCAAAATTTGTCTAAAACTGGATTGAACTAGACCAATTACATCCCTAAGGATAACAAAAAAACTCTCTCACTCCTCAATTTTCATAAAAAATAATGATAATTATCAACAATTAAAAGAATAACTTAGGGGTATAATCTGTCTGGTTTTCGACAAATTTTGGAACCGAGTCGGTATACACCTGTTTGAAAATTTAAGAATCGCTACAGACCAATTCATTATCAAAATCGAAACTTTCAATTTTTTAGTTTCAATTCGATCTGGTCTAATTTTTCCGATTTACCATTTATAAGTGTGGCACTATATAAGTTTAGTATCATAATTTTTTCAACACTAAATTTAATTGTTAGAATTTAGTATTTATTATTAATAATTACAATTCATTAGTATCTAATTATACTAGTATAGTATAAGTAGTGTGTAGCTTATTAGTGAGATTAACTTATTTGTTATAAGATAAATATACATGAATAATAAGATTAAGATTTCATGGTGTATTAATTAACAATTTAGCATATATTATATATAATATAATCTAAAAAAATTATATAAAAAATATTTTATATATAATATAAAAAATTAAATATATATATATACTAGTCTGGTTTAGTTCAAACTGATTTTTAATATATGAAAATTGATACCGAACTAGTTTACCACCAGTTTCAGTTATTAAGAATCGATACCGAAGCAGACTGGTTACGAACCGGTTGATTCAATCAATTTTTTGGATTGTTTTCTTACACCTTTAAGAATATCCACGAATTGCCATATGTAGACTTATTAAAATCCCAAACAATATAAAATGATAGTTTTATGAAGCCATACTATAAAACTTCAAATGACACTCTAATAAGACAACAATAATGGATGTTTGGATGCTATATATACAAGGAAAAATGCTACAAAGCACGCCAGTCACTTATGCAAGAAATGCACACCCTCCATCTCAGCAATATAAAAAGTTGATTTTACCCTCATATAAAACAAGCCCTTTTCACTTTCAGATGTTAGCAGACGAAATCATCCCTTTCACTTGCAGATCCCACCCACGAAAGACTTCTTTTGAAGAAGAAAGAAAACATGAGGAATATTTTCTTTCAAATTTCTGGTATTTTCTTTCGATTTTTAGATTTTCTTTTAGATTTATTTTATTTTCTTTTGAAGAGGAAAGAAAACAAGAACAAGAGTCACTTTCAAATGTCTATGGGTAGGTTATGAAATTCTTTCGATTTATCGCATTTTCTGAACATTGACAAGAGCCACTTGCAAATCACTTTTTTATTTTTTTTTATTTATATATATATATATATATTGAGAGATTTGGGGAGGGTGATTGAACCCAAGACCTCTCTTATGGAGGTTGAGTCTCATGCTAACTAAACCACAAGCTCTTGACACTTGTAGATCACTTACATACGTATTTTACCTAAAAAAATACGTTTATAAATTCCTTCACTTACACTCATACTACAAAGACCGAAGAGAAAGAGAGGTGATTACCTTCTCTTCAAGAGAATCTATTGGATGAGTGAAATTCTGCGAGAGGATAGACAGATTGTTGTTGAACTTGGGCGGGAGGATGAAAGAGCGATATCGAGGGAGAAAAGCAAAAAGTCATAACAAGTAAATAGTGAGAAGAAGCTTCAATTTTTACATTTTGTGGTTTTGTTTTGTTTTTTTAATGTTGTTTTTATTGTACTTATCCACCTTGGCACACTTCGTGTGTTTCATGCACTACAGGGGGCTTTCTTGTAGCAGCAATCATATAGAAGTCCTAACAAAACAAGGTTGCGTGATGAGGAATATGACGTCAAATAAAATAGTATTCCTTAATGTATAAATTAAAATCAAACCTAAGAATGCAAGCATGTTTTAGTAACACATTTTATAATAATATTTAAAAAATAATGTTACATACAGTTATAGAGTGTACAAGTATCGTATAATTATTTTAAAAAATACTAGAGGTTACTATTAAAAAATTAATTTATTTTCGTGTGAGTTTCGTATTTATTTATTTATTTTTTTCAAAATAATTACATCTTACATATTACAAATACAACTATCATTTCATATATTTAAATGCTTTGCATATTTTACCATTAGGGGTGTAACCGGTCCAGTTCGGTCCGGTTTTGTACAAAATCTAGGACTGAACCGGTAGGCACCGGTTTTGCATTTTTCAAAACCGATTACGCACCGATTTTCCTCCTAAACCGGTATTCCAGTTTTACCGGTTTCCGGTCCGGTTTGGATAAAATACAAATTTTTTATAAAAATTCTGTTTAAAAGAAAAAACTGATTTAAAAAATTCTGTTTACCATTTACAAAAATCTGCTTTGCAAAAAAAAAATCTGTTATGTAAAAAAATTCTGCTATCAAAAATCTGGTTTATAAAAAAAAAATCTGTTATGTAAAAAATTCTGATATAAAAAATCTGCTTTATAAAAAAAAATCTGTTATATAAACAAAATTCGCTATATAAAAAACTGTTATAAACCAAAAACAAAAATAAAAAATTTAGTGTAAAAAAAAAAATCTGCTATAATCCTATATTAGACGATTAGTATTAGTATATATATATTAGTATTAATTATAACTATATAATATATTAGATAATATAATAGTATTAATATTAGACTATTAGTATAGCTATATGTTAGTGTTAGTTTTGATGATTTAGTATAACTATATTAGTATGAGTATTAACTATAATCTATATTAGAATATTAGTATTAGTATATATGTAATTATTTTTTATGTGATTAAAAGTTATATATAATATAAAATATATTATATATAATATTAATATATAAATAGTACCGGTCCGGTCCGGTCCAGTCCAAAACTAACCGAAATTGAAATCGGACCAGTTCCGACCGGTTTTTCATTTATGAAAACCGGTTCCGGACCGAACCGTTTCAAAACCGGTCTGGTCTAGTTTGGTCCAGGCCGATTTTCCAATTTTTTTTTACACCCCTATTTACCATGCTCGTGAACCTTTGAGGAGTCCATCACAATTCTTCCTACCGTCTACATCAATTTTTCACGTAGAAATTTTAAGAATATCTTGGGATCCCAATTTGACTTTGATTCTATCTTTTGTGGCCTACATCACGTGATATCATTGGTTGATATCATTCAACGAAAGAGGGCACCTATTTGATATTGACCTACCTCTAATAATAATAAAAACGAAAAGACAATAACATAATGTATAGAAAAATTAATTCTGCTTACCACGTTTTTGTTTATGATGTGGAGACATTCTATTACTTTTTTATGTTTCCTTTAAAAAAATAAATGATGAGCTAAGAGTGATGAAAAATATCATATTTTATATAATCAGATAAAAGTATGTAAGGGTAAAAAAAAAGTCCAATGAACTGGTAAACCGAACCTGTTCGGTCCGATTCTAAATCGGTTCAATCCGATACCCGTTCCCCTTTTTTCAAAATCGATTGAAATCGATACGATTCTGGTTTTTTTTTTTCTAACACCAGACCGAACCAGTTCATATATATATATTAACTTTTTATATTATATAAAATATTTTTCATAAAATTTTTATATCTAATATACATAATTATATATAAAATAATCTTGTATTATATGCTAAATACTAATTAAAATAACATTAAGTCTGAAAATCCTATATAAATAATTATATATTATCATTATAGTTTATAGCATTAGTAGTTGTACTATTATAATATCACTATATATTATAATATACTACAACATATTATTATATATTATAATATATTATATATACTATATATATGACATATCAAAAAAACTTTTACCGAACCGATAAAACGGAAATAACGGTTTAGAGGTGTAACTGGTATGGCTTCATAGAGAAGAGAGGAGAGAAAAAGAGTCAGGAAAATGATGTGGATGACTTATATCTAATTCCATTCTAATTTTCCTGAGATGATGAAGTGTCGTTAGGCCATTGGAGGGTCTAAGCCCCATCTGTACACCAAATCCGGTTTCTAGTCACTCCCAAATAATATTCATACATCAATATTAACTATTTAAATCTAATTGTAGAGAATTTTGATAATTATATCAATTGTGAACAATAATACCAACTTCAAATTTACTCTCATTTCGTTTATTACTTTTCCAAAATTCCAATATAAAGTGCCACGTCAGTAAAAATGATTAATATGATATGATACCTATGTCTCTATAAAAAGAAAATAGCAATAATTTTAAAAAAATGTAAAGAAACTTCAAACTAGAAAACTGAAGGCAACCTAAATATACCAAATAAATAAATAAATAAAAGGAACCTACAAATTTCAAATTTTAAGAGTCGGAATCTAAATATACAAAAGTAAAAAAAAAAAAAAAAAATTAAAAGAAAGAAAGAAAAAATTAATATAAATATTAAGATTTAAACTAAAATAAAAGGGAAATAGAAAGGAAAACCTTAAAATGGAATAATATTAAAAATGTAAAAAATAGAAAATCCAAAAAAAAAAAAAAAAGAACATCATTAAAACTAAAAAAATTCACTTTTAGAAAACTTTTATCTCATTTCATTTTAATCATTATAATTTTTTCAAATTTTCGTATAAAATAAAATAAACAATTCAACTTTTTCAAATCCCAATACAAAAATAAATAAATAATTCAACATTTTCAAATTCCAATACAAAAATAAAATAAACAATTCAACTTTTTAAAATCTCAATACAAAAATAATATTAAAAAAATTTATTCTAATAATATTTTATTCAACTTCCAATTTGAATTTCAACTTATCTCATCTCATCTCATTTCATCTCTAAAAATAAACTAGGATTCTCAACTTAACTGAAAAAATTATGATAATTTCATTTTTCACTCCACCTTTTCAAATTGTACCTCATATGTATTCATATGTATTTCCATTTGTCAATGAAAAACTCGTTATATATAATGAGTAATGCTAGATACAGTTTTAAAATGTGCAAGTCTCATATACTCCACATACATATGAGTATGTATCTCATATGTATTTCCATTTGTCAATTGAAAACTCGCTATATGTAATGAGTAATGCTAGATACAGTTTTAAAATATGCAAGTCTTATATACTCATTTTTTAAAAAAGTGAAGTCTATCATTAAAAAAATTATTATTTTTTATATAAATTCCATATTTCACACTTTTTTCAATGGAAGTGTAAGAGGTTTGCATACTCTAAAAATGCAAATATTATTTTCCTTTTCCTTGATTCTCTTATATTTTCACTTCATATCTTAGTTTCTCAACATATACCCAAGAATCTATTAAAAATATTCTCATAATATAATCCTATTTTTTCATCTTTTGATTTTATTTATAGCTTTTGTGTGACGCCCCCAAATCCCGCGTACGAACACGTGGAAATCGAGACGTCGGAATGATGACAACACGGGTTACCACCCTGTCGCCAAGTGCCAAATGTGTGTACATGCAACAAGTATAAAATATACTGTGGCCGTGGGTTATAAAATAACCACTTTCGAACGGGGATAAACCAAGACTTGAAATTGATAGGGAATGGTTTAGAGATGTTTATGAAGTTAATGGAAGTAAGTTTTGGCCGTAGGTGGCGGTGGAAATGGCGGTGGAAGCGGAAAAAAGGTAAATCAGAGTTGAGCTCGTGGGAGCTGCTCCGGCAACGGATCGGGACCGGAAAATGGTGGGTTAGGATGGCAAGAGGTAGGTAATGAAGTAGTGAAAAGATGGTGGCCGAAGGTAGAGCGACGATGGCGAAAATGGCCAAAAACTGTGTGGCTTAGATGGGCTCTCTGTAGCAAACGGCGGCTAGGATGGATGTGAGATTTGGTGAGGAGGTGCGCCGGCCGGAGGGGGAAGTTTCTGGGTGGGTGGTGTCGGCCACGTTACCGGTGAGAGGCGGTGTTGGGCGGCACAAGCTGGACGGTGTTAGTGAGGAGAGAGAGAGGATGCAACGCACTGGGGAGAAGAGGAAAAAGAAGAAGAAAGAAAAGAAAGAAAGAAGAAAAGAAAGAAAAGAAAAAGGGAAAAAGAAAAAGAGAAAAGAAAAGATGGAGAAAAGAAATGAGATCCAATCTTCACCTCCAGAGTCCAAAAACTGATCCGATGAAAATAAATATAAAAACTATAAAACGATTAAAATAAATTAAACACCACATCAAACTAAAATAAATCCAATTAACATATAATAATTTAAAATAAAATAACTAATATATTAATTAAATTAAAATACTTCTTCAATGAAAATACACGTAAAAACGGGGTATCGCATTTTGTTTGGCTTATGTATTTTTATTTTGTGTGTATATGATAAAATTATATCATATTGTATATGGAGAGATATTGCAAGATCAAAATTATAAACTTATTAATAGTTAGAGAAAATATTTGAAATAAATAAAATCATATTAAAAAATATTTAAATGATATAGAAAAAATATAAACAAGACGATATATGATATATTGTAAAAGTTAGTTTAAAAATAGAAAAAGTGAGTTTGGTGATGTATTTTAGAGAACGGGATAAAATAAACTGTTTGGAGTGCTATAAATACATCATTAAAACTCTTTTTTTTTTTTTTTTCTATTTTACTGACTAAAATTTACAATATACTATATAACAGTTCATCTATTTTTTCTCTATATCATTTAAGAATAAAAGAAAAAAAATACCATGTTAAATTTACCAAAAATACCATACCTTGCTTAAATTTATTTACCAAAAAATAAAGATAAAAGAGAAAAAAATTTGCATGTAATATCAAATTGAATATTTTATGTCGATAATTTGAAGTGAATTTGAAAAGAAAAGGGAAGAAAAGATAATATTTTTTGAGATGGAAAAAAAATTTATAAAAAAAAAAGAAGAAAAATATAATTTAATTAGGAATTTTTATTTTTATTGTTTTTTTAAATAAAGGGATAGGGGTATTTAATTAGGAAGTTTGTTGCGTGCAAATTGCCATCAAGTCGGTTTCATTTCCCCACAGCGTATAAAGTCGGTTTTGCCGACACTACCATCGAAACACCCTCCCACTCCCCACCCCCCAATTATTACTACTTTTTTAAAAAAAAAAAAAAAAAAATTAATTTATTATTATAATTATTATTATTTTCACTTTTCTACCTCTTTTCTTTCTCCTCCCCGCGATATAACATCATTCACTCTCAAAAGATAGACACAAGGCTTCTTCCTTCGTTGCCTTCCCCAACTCGCTACAGCAAAAGTTGCCTGATTTCTTCGCCCGTTCTCGTCACTCACTGCCCACTCTTCTGCCCCCGTCCCTCCTCCTCCTTCTCTCTTTCGCTTTGACGGAGACGCTTCTCAGTTTATCACGTATTGGTTCTACTCTCTCTCTCTCTCTCTCTCATCTTCTGTTTTAGCTTTTTCTTTAGGGTTTTCCGGATTTTTCTTTTGTTTTTGAGTGCTTTTCGAAGCAAGCATATATGATTAGTTATTTTCCCCAAATTGATTTCTCAACCCGCGACGACTTGGTTTCTTCATTTTTGTATTTCGAGGCGTTGGGGAGTTCCTTTCTTCAATTATATTTTCGTACTATCTATTTACACACAAAGGCTTCGTTTTTACTCAATCTTCCATCATCTTGTTTTATTTTTTAGCTTTAATTGTAATTTTGAGGCATATATCCATTCCCTAACCACCCCCCTCCCCTTCCGTTCTGAAAACAACCTCAATTTGTCATGTATGACGAGGAGGAGGAGTTTTTTTTTTTTTTTGGTGGGGCGGGGGGTGTTTCTTGATATATATTGTGAAATTTCTTGAGTAGTTATTTACAATTGCTTCACATATATCTTGGTCTCTGTTTTTTTCTGATAGCAATTATTTATGCATTCTATGTTTCTCGTTTTAAAAATCCTTCGATTTCTTCAAATTCGAATGTTGTACGCAATGGCCCTAGCAAGAAATTTATCATTAGTTTTTCTTTATTACTATCTCGTTCCCAATTTCATTTTTACCTTCTGGGTATCTGTTTATATGTTTGTTTGTCTATTCTTTACTTATCAAAAAAATGTTTGTTTGTCTATTCGTTTATGTATTTTTAATTTCTGCTTGTATAGGGATAATCTAGTGGTTGGGGTTGTTTCTCATTTTCAATAGGGTTCCTGATTATTTTTTCCGATTGATTCTTTTGATTTTCCTTTTCGTTATGGTTAATTTTCAGAGTTTTGTACGTGAATGCAGAAAGAGCATGTCCTACCAGGCAGTGGACGGAGCCGATTACATGGTGGATGAGCAGGAAATGGAAGATTTCGGTCATGAATTCGAGGAAGAAGTCTATGGTGGAGATGGTGGAGAGTTGGGTCTTGACGAGTATGACATGGTGCTCCCCCTTTTAGCTCTGAATATGTATAAATGCCTATTTTGTTTTGGTTTGGATACCATAGACAATTTTTGAGTTATCTACTCTCTTCCATAATTTGCAGGTGACCAGAGGGACAGATACCTCGGCTGCCCAAGCCAGGAAGGGAAAAGATATTCAAGGTATACCATGGGATACACTTAATATAACGAGGGATAACTATAGGGTGACGAGGCTGGAACAGTACAGGAATTATGAGAATGTTCCATTATCTGGGGAATCAATAGACAAGGTATGTTACCTGTCCTAAAGTTCGGTCTCTCTCTGATTCTCTGTTTCTGTCTCTCTGTTTGTATGCCTTTCTTTAAGGGGTCATGGGTATTTGGAGTTGTTACGAAATATAATGATGATTGTATTCCATGTGTTAGGAGTGCAAACCAATGGAGAAGGGTGGTCACTACTATGAGTTTTTTCACAACACGAGATCAGTTAAGCCAACAATCCTTCATTTCCAGGTTTGTGGACTTTTCAAGGCTCCTATTGCGATTTTCTCATTTGTTTGCTTTTGGTTTGAGCTTCTTTCTTTCTTTCTTTCTTTTTTTAAAATTTTTTTAATTAATTTGTTAATTAGGATTTTTGTGTCATTAGTATTATATATTCCTCCTTGTCTTAAATGGTTGTATACACCAAATAAAGCACCCACATATATATGAATTTTTTTACTGCTCAGAATTGCCCTTTAAAGCTGGTATTTTCTTTCCTGGTGAATTGTAAGATCTTTTTCCTGTATTTAATATTGCAACCCTCTTCCATGGTCACTGCTGTCATATCTGAGTTTCATTCTCTTTGTCATGCAATTTTATGGTCCAATTGACACTTTTTTGCAATTGGGATGCAGCTAAGAAACCTTATTTGGGCTACTTCGAAACATGATGTCTATCTACTGTCAAACTATTCAGTAATGCACTGGTCATCATTAACCGGAAATTTGTCTGAGATCCTCAATTTCTCAGGACACATAGCACCTGCTGAGGTATTATTTTGGTTATTTTAATCCTATAGGTGTTAACAATTTTATCCTATCAAAAGCATTTTTACAAAATTGTATTGCTTTACATAAGTACTTGTGGATATATCTTTTGTTCTCCTCATGTTGTTTGTTATTCCGCTACTATATGCTCATAGTTTTTTTTAAATCTTATTTGTATATATATTTATATTTCATTCTAAGTTATGTTATTTTGTCGTGTAGAAACACCCAGGAAGTTTATTGGAAGGTTTTATGCAGACACAAATCAGCACACTGGCGGTCAAGGAGAATTTCCTGGTTGCAGGTGGCTTCCAAGGAGAGCTTACTTGCAAGGTAAGTTATATGTTGGCTGCATTTCATGTATAGAGTGGTTATTGGTAGACTTATTGGCTACAATTGGAAATAAATATTCGTATATATGTCTTGAAAATAGAAATGAATTCATTTGACTTTCCCATCATTTGTGCAATTTCACCCTTAATCTATGTGGATGGATATCAAATTATTCAGCTCTCTCTTTTTCTTGAAAAAAAAATTCTATATAAGAAAGAAGAAAGGGAGAGGAAGAGAATCCTTCACCAAATGAAGCAACTAGTGGTATAACTTTTTCACTGCCAGTTTTTTCATAAGGAAAGTGGAAAATTGCGAATTTTTCATTTATGGAGGGACATACCAGCTTCTGCATTCAGTAATCTAGAATTCAGAGTGTGCCTGATTAGGGGAAAAGTTGCACTTCTAAAAAAGCACAATTCTGAGGAGGCCTTGTGCAAAATTTTCTTGACTTTGCTGTAAGGCCTGGTTCCTTGAGATGCCAAAGGAGAGTACCGTTTCCTCTTTGTTCTTTCTCAAAGGGCTTTGAGACATAATATGTTGCCAATCATTGTCCTCTGCAGAGAAAATTGCTTTGATGATAGTGTAATAGACTACAATTAACTCAAAAATAGTGGTTCTCCACTGTTTTGGCGTGGATTGCATAGAGTTTTGGTGTAGATATTGCGCGTATCTTCTTTTACAAACGTACTGTGAGTGGGTGTCAAGTGTTTGGGTTGGCAATGAGGGTGTGAACTATGTGTGTGATCTGAGTGAGAGTCAAGCAAGATCTGTTATTTTTGTCTGTTGAAGTTCTCCAAATTTGGTTTTGAACATGTTCAAACAACAGTGATTATTCTGCATGTTGTAGAATTGATAGATTCATAATTCATTCTCACTTCTGACTGGGAAGCCCAGTTCCATTATAATTTCAGAGGGGGCTTCTTCGTTACTATCAGACTGTTTTCCCTTGGTCCTTGTTTGTGATGATAAGGTGTGGAGTAAATGCTACTTTAAGTTTAAGAGGACATGACTGGTCGCTGATGACCAAGGGTTTTGTGGAGGCTTGAGGATTTGGGTGGAACCAAGCGATGGGGTGAAAATGAAAGTATTGCCTTGTCATTCTGGATATATATATATATATTTTTTAAATTAAGAATAAAATTTTATTGATCGAACAATAGGCATAGGCCAAATACACTGGAAGTATACACGGAAAGTGCCTAGCAACCAACAGGAACTAGATAAAGATACAAAGAAAATTATGAAAACTAGTCCCATTACAATTAGATAACAGAAGCCCAAGAAAATAGTGTCAAAGAAGAATCTCTTCAACTCGTCCAAGGAATGTCCCGATCTTCAAAACACCTACCCTTTTTCTACATCCAAAGACACCTCATGACATAATGAGGAATCATTTTACACACTGCAACAATATGAATGTTACCCCGAACACCACTCCAATGCCTGAAAAAAATTGAATTGTTTTTGGTATTTTGTTTGGGAGTGGTGTAAAGTTGTAATGATTAGATGAGATGTGATGGTTTGTGAAAACAAACCAGGCCTAATTCTCTGTGGCACTTAGAAATTCCCTTAATCCATTGATATCCAGTTTTTGTCTCCTTCAGTTCTTATGCTTTCAATTCTGCACTGTAATTTCTGAGTTAACCATCCGTGTTCTGCGATTGTAGTAGAAGTTCTTCCCAGTTGTCTACTTGCACTTAAAAGGTCTCCTAGAATTGTCCCCAATATACAAGTATCTGTCCTTTGTTTGTCTCGATCCGTCTCATCAAAATTATGTATGATAAAATTGATTAACAATCTGAAAATATTGCTAGCAGGTTAACAATACTGTACAAGGGTTAGGAGTAACAATGGTAAAATTATACCCTGAGAAATGCATCTTGTATTGGTTCAATAGGCAGTTAAATGGTCAGAAATAAGATCAACATACCCGTTCAGTTCTTTCTAGGTTCCTTTATTTCCTGTATACCCTTCATAACAAAATGACACCTTCAAATAACAATCTATATTGTTTTTAAATATAATCTCTGATTACTCATAAAAATAATTCCAATCTATGTAAATTCTAGCAAATCAATCGAAGGATAGAAAGTGTTTCCCATCACCTACTGTCCAACACTTACATCACTGTATCGGATTTCTGTTTCTAGAATACCTTTGTAAGCATTATAGTTCCTAAGCTACTTATCAAAAAAGCATTATAGTTCTCAAGCTTAAAAGGAAACAAACAAAATCTTCAGAAGATATATTTCTGAATGATTTGGATATATAATCAGATTCAGTTAATTTTTCCGTGGCTACTTCTATTACATGTACATTTTTGTGTGTGAAGATTTTATTTTTTCCATTGCTGCAGCGTTTGGATAAGCAAGGAGTTAGTTTCTGCACCCGGACCACATATGATGATAATGCCATCACAAACGCTATCGAAATATATGACAGCCTGAGGTATCAGAACATTTTTTTTTTTCAAATAGAACAGTTGAGCTGCTCTTATGTTTTTCGTGGAACACAATTTGATAGTGAAACTCTTCTGCAGCGGTGGAATCAATTTCATGGCATCCAATAATGATTGTGGTGTAAGAGAATATGACATGGAAAAATTTCAGCTTTTGAATCACTTCCGATTCCCCTGGCCAGTGAATGTGAGTCTCTTGAATACTTAGAAGAAATGAGTCTCTTAAGTATTTAGAATAAAATGGTTGATATTCTTGATTTAATTTCCCTGATAAATGCTAGCGATTATCATTACAATTCCGATTTCCCAATATTTGAAATGAGGATAATAATCTGGAAGGTTAATTGCAATGGTCACTAAGGTTATGAGGCTATAAATGGCTAAGGTTTTTATGTCAAATTGATCTCTTGACATCAAGTTTTGGACAAGGAACCCACATTTTTTTTCGACTTTTACATTTCTCAACTCATTGATTTGTATTGAACGTTGAAAAGTATTGAGGACATGGGTCAATTAAAAGGAAAAGGTAAAGACACCTAACAAAGCTTGTGAAGAGGGTATTGTCTGCTGGTGCTGTGTGATACTTTTTTTGATATGTTAAGTTATCTATGGCCAGTTTGAGACCTACACAACCGTTTTTTCTTCTTACTCTAGTCCATAGCTAGCATGATCCTATAATTATTTTCTTATGAATCATCTGGTTCACTCTAATGCAGCATACATCAATGAATCCAGACCGTAGGCTTATTACTGTTGTTGGAGATCACACCGATGGATTGCTTGTTGATTCACAGAGTGGAAAGGTAAAGAAGTTTTATGATGTTGTACCGTATTGTGTTTCCTCTTTCCATACCTAGGTATAGACATTTTTACCGAGGAGATTAGTGAAATGATTGTTTCAATTGTAGCAGTCCTAAAATTTTCTACATTTTTCTTTGTTGTCAAATAGCACATTACACTGTTTGTCAAAAGGAAGGGTTTTTATTCTTTTCAGGAAGACCATTGATGTAATCCAGTTTTAAATTGTTTTCTTTTATATTTTAGGGAACCATTTTCACCTTGTGCTAGGGTTGGCATATGGTCAAGTGTATTATAAATCACTATACTTGTTTGCTATCTTTTGTTTGCATCTTCTCTGCTATGTAAACATCATAGTTATTTTTATTTAAATTGGATTTAAAAGAAGCAAATTGCTGGTGCTTAAGAGTAAGAAATGAAAATTTTCACTGACAAGATGGGAATTGGTTTTTTAACATATTTCAGACTGTTGCTACGGTGGTTGGTCATCTAGATTACTCTTTTGCGTCTGCTTGGCACCCTGATGGACGCACCTTTGCCACTGGGAATCAGGATAAGACTTGCCGAGTTTGGGATATTAGAAAGCTATCATCTCCAGTTGCAATTCTCAAGGGTAACTTGGGTGCTGTCCGATCAATACGCTTTTCCTCGGATGGTCAGTTCATGGTGGTGGCTGAACCTGCAGATTTTGTTCATGTGTATAGCACAAAGTCAGATTACAAAAAGCGCCAAGAGATTGATTTCTTTGGAGAGATCTCAGGCGTATCGCTGAGTCCGGATGATGAATCTCTGTATATAGGAATCTGGGATCGGACATATGCAAGCTTGTTACAGTATAACAGAAGGCATACATATGGTTATCTTGATTCGCTCTTGTGAGTTAGTTGTGAAGGATTTGTGAAGAGAGTGGTTATCTACAATGGGACCGCAGAATTGTTGGAGGAGGATGAAAAGATACCGAAGATTTAACTCTTCGTTTGATGTTTAGGTCAGTTTTATATCTTCAAAATGGACAAGAGAATAATAAGTTATTTCTGGTTAGAACCTTAGTATGTGTATAGTGATACTTTGTTTATTTACAAGAAAGCAAATGATCATCTTCTTCTGATTCTCTCTCTCACTCTCTCTCTTTCGTGGAAGTAAGTATCAAATGAGCCTAAGTAATTCATTTGACAAAGCCAAATACCTCCTCTCCTAAATAACATCAAGGAACTGTTTTGAGGATATATTTATATAAAAGCGGATTATGAAGATGAAGAGAAGAAGGATATTAAAATCAGTGATATAAATTTGAGCTAGTAAACAAGTCATGATATGATTTGTTTACTCTCTATATAATAAAAAATATTATTAATTTAATAATTTTTTGAATTTTAATTTTTATCATATTTTATAGTTCTACTAATTAAAATATTAATAATAATTATATTCTAATCAAATTAATAATATTAAATATAAGTATTAATAATAATAATTATTATATTCTAATTAAATTAATAATTAATATTATATATCGAGTGTTTTAAATATTTTATTAGTTAAATTTACTTAAAGTTGAATTTTATAATGAGAATGTTCTAAAGCGTTTATGTTTTAAAGAGTAGTCATTTTAATTTTTTTTATTTTAAAAAAATTGAATCAAAAAGAAAAGAAAATGAGTAGACTATCAGAACAAAAAAGACATGAAAAAGAAACGTTAATTTATGTGTGCCGCGGGGCTATTAAGAGACTTTTGGTAAAATAGGATCATTTATTAATTTTTACAAGAAAACTACACATCAAATGATAAAGGGTCTTAAGGTTCAAACAAGATCTTTCATTAAATTTTACAAGTGAGTTATACGTCAAATGATCAAGAATCTTACGAGCCTCTTGATAAAATAGGATTTAACAGACTTAACGAAAAAATAAGAAAAGTTAATACAAAAATAACAGAAGTTACTATTTATAGTTAGATAGCTACTTATTATAATATAATAGATATATATATCCTTAATCAAATTATATTAAATTAGAGCATTACAGACATTATATTAACTGAGTTTGGTCTTTTACGTGAAGATCATTACCTTTGCTTTTTTGGTTAACAAGCATTTAATGCTTTGAACCCAGAAAGCAAGTTTTCCTCGAGCTTCTTGATCTCACCAGTCTATTTTTGTATATCTAATTTATATTGATTCATATTTGATTAAAAACTAGAGAGAACACGAGAGTTGAGAGACTTCGACAATATTATCATTGATATGTAAATCTACTTTATAATAAAATTAATTTTATAATTTAATATATCATATTAAACTACATGTGTTTATAGATTGATTTTTTTATGATCTCTTTATGGATAAATCATTTCTTAGTCTCATTATAGCAAACGCATAGCAAAATAAAACAAAGGGAAATTGATCCAACTAAGGGTACAACTAGTCCAGTTCAATCCGATTTTAGAAAATTTTAAAACCAAATCGATATTATATATCGGTTTTGAAAATTTAATAATCGACATGGACTGGTTCATTATCAAAATCAGAACTTTGAATTTTTCTAGTTTTGCTCCGGTCCGGTTTTTCCAGTTTATCATTTACACTTGTGGCACCCATAACTTGAGACTTGAGATCCAGTTTCTCTAATATTTGTTTTTATCAAAGAAATTTCACATTTTGTATTATTAAGATCAAAACTAGCAATTTAGCATATAATATATATAATATAATATACAAAATTATATAACAAATATGTATATATCGATCCAGTTTGATTTAAATTAATTTTCAAAATATGAAAATTAGTACCGAACTAATTTCGGACCAGTTACGAACTGAATCGAACCCATCAGTTCAATTGATTTTCTGATTTTTATTTTTTACTACACCGCTAAATCCAACAAATAGATTTTGAGCTTATGCTACATATCATGACGAGGAGGCCGAGAACGCTACAAAAGTGATTCCCATATAGTCTAGCCAACGGACGATACAGACGTTGCAGCATAACAACACGTACGTACAATTGGCCGTGGAGTACTGCGTTGTGCGAATGCATGGTGAGTCATGTCTCTAAGTTTTCCTTAAATTTGGTATATGCTGATCTCTAAGGCTATCTATATATGAGCTAATGGGAAAATTTCTTTTCAAAGTAAAGTTTCAAGATCAGGTCAGATTTTGCTAATTAAAAGTGTTGTTGGACACAACATGAAGATATTGATTGACCACACTATACCAACTTTATTTATTTATTTGATTCATTTTAATGATCACATACGTACTCTTGTCTTAATAAAACAATTATGATTTGACACAACAAATCAGACCAAAAGGTGCCAATAGACTTTAGGGGTGACCACTGATCGTGTAGTTGGAGTCGGATTATTCTTATATATCCTATTTTCATTCTGATTCTAACTCCGATTTTGTCAAAATTTAAATCTGAACTCATACTCTGAATTGTTGAAATAGAGTTGGATTTGAGTTTTCAGCTTTTGGGGGAGTTTTAAACTTCATATTTAGCGTAGTTTAAAAAAGAATTTTTTTGTGGGCTTTTAAATTTAATTTTTTTCAAAACTATTTAAAAATAAAACTAAATCCAAGACTTATACTAATATTTAATTTATTTTTATACTAAACTTATATTATAATATCTAATTATATGTTATCATATTATAGTATTATATATTAGAGTAATGTTAGGTATAAGCCTCAAATAGATCATGACAAGTCCCATACGAACACTTTATAAAAAAGTGAGTCTACTTTTTTACAAAGTACTTGTATGTAGTTTGTACAAATCATTTCTCAAGTTATTTATAATTTATTTCTACACTAAACTTATTTCTAGTGTCTAATTACATATTATTATACTTTAATAAATTAATATTATGTGTTATTAACTTTATATACTAGACTTAATAAATTAGTATTTATTTCTATACGAGACTTATACTATAGTGTCTAATTACATGTTACTATACTAATGTCTAACTTAATCATATACTGGACTTTCTAGTATCTAATTATATTTTAGTAAATTAGTATGTGTTATTAGCTTATTATACTAAACCTATTTAAATATTAGTATCTAACTTTTTTTTTATACTTGATAATGCATGGTAATAATATTATGACGTTTACATATACTAAACTATCATTAGTATAATGGTAGAAGTATTATTATTTTATAATAATTAAATCATACTAGTATATTATTGAACTATATAAGTTCTAGTTATATAAATATATAACTATATTAGTATATATGATAAATATATGTATAATATCAAAGTTGGATACAGAGTAAGAGTGAAGTCAGAAGGCAAAGTCGACAGAGATTGAGTCGGAGCATAAAACTCAGAGTCAGATCGGAGTAAGTCCAACAACACCTCCAAATCCAACTTTAAAATCAAATTTTTGCTCAGTGTTAGTCTACGTACAGTCCTTGCTTTTATAAATCCATATAGTTATTTTTAAAATTTTTTAAAATTATAAAAAGATATTTCTTAAAATGAATTTTTTTTCCTTTTGTCCTCATACATCAATAGTTTTGCACATTCAATTCTCCACGTGAAAATGCAAATAGAATTTCTCTTTTGCTTAATCCTATCAATAGTGAAAACACGTGACGAGGAAGGAAGCTTGCTTCATTTTCAATAGCTAGCCAGAGCTTGTGATGAATAATATAAATAGAGTTTTGTTACAAATCCACTATTCACATCATACATCTCATATTTATAACTTTTTATAAAATATGTGAGTGTTTTTTATAAGGTGTATAGATTTTTTTTTTATGAATAGTAACTGATGAGAAAAATTATTCATATAAATTGATAATATTAGGACCGTATATTGTAGGCCTACGATCATGTGGCTCACAAAGCTACAATATAATATATATTAATTTGAAAATAAAGAAAAGAAAAGAAATGGGCGGGGTGTTCTATTCCACTCGTGAACCAGTTTTGTTATCTTGTGACATGTACTGTCTTTCCAACGCATCCAAACCCATCACCCATGTTCCATTGGGTCCCATGCATGCAGAGCTTCTTGCACATTCTCTCCCACTTTCTCATGTTGTTGTCTTTATATCAATTTCATTATTATTATTATTATTATTATTATTATTATTTACCCAAAATACGTACAGCTCCAACTTAGGTATGACGACGACTCAAAATCAATGAGCTGCCATATTTCTATTTAAAATAGGTTTATTTATGATTTAATTGGTGCAGATGATGGAGACGTTGTTGTGTACTGCCCTACATTTGGTCAACTAGAATTACTCGAAATATACCATTAATCTTCCTTTCAAAGCTACGTACGTGCAAGCTTCCAAGAGGAAAACCTACTACATATATACACACACTACACTTATATCCTATAACAAAAAGCTTGAATTATTTAGATTTTAATCCATTATATAGTTGAGTATATTGTAATTCTTGTTGATCATGTGGCTCATTAAGATTGTCGGTGTAAAATCTCGGCTTCACACCAAATCCTGACAACTATACATGCAATTTTCATATGATTTGACCTGACGTAATTTAATATAATACGAGATATCACATTAAGATATATCAATTTATAAGTATATAATCAATACTTTTGTAAAATATTTTTATAGATAAAATATTTTTCATTTATATATATATAATGTTAGGATGTTTATCAAACGTGCATACTTGTATAAATAAGTTTTTTATTTTTATTTTTCTTTAAGCATTTTTTAAACATCCTTAATTATTAATAAAAAAATAAAAATATATAAGTAGCCACATTTAATAGTTATATATATATATATATATATATATTCGCACAAGGAAATTTTGTGGACAATGACTCTAATTTGTTTGGAAGTAACCTCGAAGACACGTCAAGGAATATTGAATAATTCAACGCTTTTATTTATTTTTTATTTTTTATTTTTTTATTTTTTAGTTTAGTACGTACCATGCAACATTTTTTGGGATCTCACATGAAAATAATCTATTATATGGTTTTTGAACTTATTAGTTGTCTTCAATCGCATGCAGCATTTTAATAGTTTAAAGTTGTTGCATAGGAAATGGGAATCAGATTAATTTCTAGGAGTGGGTTTCCAGCCTAAGTGGGGACTGAAAGATCACAAACCAATAATGCCCAAGGTTGTTAATTATGAGCTTATAGACCTAGCTAGTCATATATACTTGATCAGTTTTCAACTATATTTTTAGTGTTTTCTTGTGTCACATATATTCCAGTTCTTGAAGTACTATTTTTTGTTCTTTTAAAAAAAAATTATATGAGCTTAGTGTATTTGTAATATATTGTTCACATCATTTATGTGTTTTAGGGCATGATGCATGACAGCCATACAGCTTTACTAGTATTTTTTTAAAAATTTATATATGACTGTTTCAGATGATTTTTAATCGCTCCAAATATCTTAATTTTCATGCTAGAAATACTAATTTGTGATGATTTTTATCGTTGAAAATAATTATTTGCATAAAAAAATAACGACATAACAAATTATTTTCGATGAGCCAAAATCGTTGAATTGAAGATTCTACATTTATCATGTAGCCGTTGGCAAACCATTTGCAACGACATTTGAGACTATTGCCTTCGAAAAAATTAGCCCCAAATAAGGATGACTTTGCTGCGATAACATTGCGGTGAGAATTTGGGCATATGTCAGGCTTGGTTCCGAGCGGTATGCCTGCTGTCAATTAATTGTGGCAAAAGGCATTTTGCGATTTTGTGGCTTAATACCCTTATTTCTTGTAGATATGATATATAATGTCAATGCTCTACTTTTTTTTATTTAAAAGAGAAGATAACTTTATTGAATTTAACTTTATTGCATAAGCAAACAAGTTACATGAATCCAGCAGCAACTACTTGCTTAATACAAATATGTATATCCTCTAGATCATGGAGATCAAATTCACTTAAAGGACATCATTAGCTAGCAAGTGTGTAGCCACATTAGCATCCATTTTAGTATGACAAACATTCCAAGTTGCAAAAGACCTCAGTACAAATTTTGTGTCTTCAATGAGCAAGCCTCTTGGACTCCAATCCTCAATTGACTTCTACAGCTTCTTGACCACCTGAAGTGAATCACCTTCTAGAGTAAATTCACAGATGCCAACTTCTTTACAGAATAAGACAACTATCATCAAGGCATATGCCTTTGCAACAAATGGCGAGAGTTTAAGATCTCTTATGGCTTTGAGAGTGCCCAAAACCCTTCCATGATAGTCTCTAAGTATAGCCCCAATGCCAATTAAGCCCACTGAGTCATTGACAGATGCATCCCTGTTAAGTTTATAACATCCATTTGGTGCTTTGTTCTATCTCTGAACATTCAATGAACTAGGTCTGGACATACCAACAGGGACAATAGTTTTGATGGCCTTGAAACACCTCAGATCAATATGAGCTCTTTGGATTATAGTGTTAGGGTATCTGAAAGCTTTTCCATGCACTAAATCATTTCTCCTAGTCCAAATGAGTCTTGCAATTATGCCAGCTCCTTCCAATACATGTTGAGGCAGACTCTCTAGCATTTGTTCCCAGATAACCTTAAAGCATGTATTATTCATGAATAGTTTTTGTAGTTGCCTGCTTGATTGTCCCCATACATCTTGGGTAGCCCCACAACTCCACAAGACATGACATGAGGTTTCCTCTCCTTAATGACAGACATGGCATAGGTTGTCCTCTCTGATTTTCCTCCTGTACAAGTTACTGAAGGTGGGCAAAGCCTCGTTGCAAGCCCTCCAAAAAAACATTCTAATACCACTTGGCACCTGCAGCTTCCACATTGATTTCCAAAAGCCATCCGACATGGATTGTTTGAGGTACCACCTTCTAGATTGGATTGTAACTCTCTATGAAGGTGATATGCACTCCTTACTGTAAAGATGCCATTTGATGTGCCTCACCAACTCAAACGATCCTCTCTGCTACCCAAATTGAATGGCATGGTTTTTATGATGTCCACAATCTCTTATGAGAATAGGTTATTTAACAAATTGTCATCCTATTTCCTTAGATCTGGATCAATCAATTCAAACACATGAGTTTACTGCTGCTGTGTCATTTCTGCAAGTGTTTGGAATTAGAAAATAGGGTCATGGAAACTACCTATCCTCCCATATTTTAACCTGTTACCCATTGCCAATTTTCCAAATTAGACCTTTCAAAAAATTTAGTCCAGCTTTCAAACTCCTCCAGACTAGAGAAGGTCTGTGCCCCATTTTTGCATTTAGGATGGATCCATAGGCAAAATACTTCTATTTTAGGATTAGAGTAGGAAGAGAGGCAGGTTTTGTGAGTACTTTTCATCCTTACTTTGCTAGAAGTGCCAAGTTAAAGCTTTTGAAATTCTTGAATCCCAAATCACCTTGTTTCTTGGATTTGCTAAGTCTGCTCCACTTAACTCATTGAATTTTAGAGTGGTCCTCATTAGAGCCCCACCAAAACTTCCTTAATAGCTGGTCCAACCTGTTATAATGGACTGAGGGTAGAGAAGATACTCATGGTATAGGTGGGAATAGCTTGCAGGACAGATTTTAGCAAAACCTCTTTTCCAACAACAGATAGGTAGTTTGTCTTCTAGTTGGTAATTCGAGACCATACCCTATCAATTAACCCATGAAAAGTTGCAGTCTTGGCTCTACCAACCATGGCAGGAAGACCAAGATATTTCTCGAAAAAACCAGTTGCCTTTACCCCAGCTATTTGCAGGATAGTCTTCTTATTTTTAAATATGGTGTTCTTGCTGTAGTAAATGGATGATTTCTCCAGGGAATTGGATTTATAGAAAATTATGCTGTCATTAGCAAAGAAAAGGTGGCTAACTCTAATGGGGCCTCTTCCCATTGGGACAGTAGTGATACTCCTATCCCTTTCTGCCTTGTTAAGAAGACATGATACTGCTTTTACACATAAAATAAAAAGGTAAGGGGAGAGGAGAGGGGGTCCCCTTGCCTTAGGCCTCTAGAGGGCTTGAAAAAATCTTGGGGTTCTTCATTGAGAAAAATAAAATAGGTGACTGAAGAGATGCACTTCATTACCAGGGAGATCTAGCAGCATTCAAATCCCAATTTGCACATCATTGAAGATAGGAATGTCCATTCCACATGGTCATGTGCCTTGCTCATATCAAGTTTGAAAGCTATAAAACTTGATTTTCCTTTCATTCTGGTTGTCATTGTGTGGAGAGTTTTATAAACTACCAAGATGTTATTCTTGATGGCTCTACATGAAACAAATGCACTTTGATTTAAGGAAATAATGTTAGGCAGTACAAATTTGAGCCTATTTGAAATCACTTTAGCAACAATTTTGTATAATACATTGCATAAACTAATAGGCCTAAAATCAGAAACTCTTTTTGCCTCTTTAACCTTCGGTATTAAAGTAATGAAAGTTTCATTGACCCCCTCCAAGGAACCAACTTTGTTTAGAATGTTAAGAGCAAAGTTACTGACTTCTTCTCCAACCAGGTCCCAGTTTGATTGGTAGAATGATGCTGGAAATCCATCTGGCCCTAGAGAGCGTAATCCATTCATCTAAAACAGTACCACCTTGATTTCTTCTTCTGTAAATTCCTTCAACAGATAGTCATTCATCTCAGGTTATACTTTATGGGGCATATCCCCAAGGCATTTTGCTATACCAGAGGGGTGAGATGTGGTGAAGAGATCAGAGAAGAAGGTTGAGAAAATAGACCCAATCTGTAACTTTTCAGTCACCAGTGAGTCCCTGCTGTCCAAGACTCGGTGATTCTATGGATTTTCCTTCTTTGAGTGGCATATTGTAGGTAGTAAAATTTTGTAATTTTGTCTCCTATTTTCAACCAATATTGTTTTGCCCATTGCTTCCATTTTAGATCTTCCTATGCTAAGTACTGTTCAATCTCACTTTGCAGCTTGAAAATAGAACTTACATGCTCCCCTCTACCTTCTTCTTGCAATTCACTTGGCCTTGTCATTTTCATATGTCAATGCTCTGCAGCTTTTACTTATTTTCATAAGCAAAGAATTTTATTATAACATCCAAAGTACATGAGAAGGACGTTGGGATTAGGAACCCTCCAATGCCTCTAGAATTTTCAAATTTAGGTACTAAACAATCAAAGATAATTTTCAAAGTACAGCAGTTAGAGATTGTACAAATTTTACATCAATTATTGCGATTGAAGAAATCTTTGCTTCTTACTGATCTACAAAGTATCTTAATTTTAAATTTTAAAATTTTACATTTTATCTTTATCTAATCATTATAATTTTTGTTTAAATTAATTATAAATAAAATAGAAAAAAAAAATTCAATTTTTTTAAATCCCAAAATAGAAATAATATTTTAATTTTATGATATTTTTATTCAGTTTTTTTCAAAACTCTATAAAATGTTATAAGTTAAATAATTTCACTACTATTTACAAATAATTTTATCTCATATCATTATCTAAACGAGGCTAAAGAAACTAAAAGGAAAAACAAGAACGGGCAGTGAACCCTGTGTGCTTTTCAACTTAGAGTTTAAAAAGCACGTATATACCAGCTAGAATGGACACTTTTTTCCCTGATAAATTATTTGTACAAAGGGTAGTGATAGAGTTACTAATAGTCATTTTATTAACTATTAAATGAAATTAAATATTAAAAAAAATCAAATACAAAAAAAGTAGTAAATAGGTAATAAAAAGGTAATAATCCTATCATTTTTCTTGTAAATCTCAAATAGATAAGTTTTAGTGAGAAGTGGACCCCACTTTTAAAAAGTACTAGTGTAAAAAGAACTATTCTTTTCTTTAGCGTGATCTATTTTTTACAAAGAACTTATGTGATATTTGTCTATTTGAAACTTGTATATAGTATTACTTTTTTTCATTAGTTATGGAAAAAAAAAATGTTGTCACCGTAAAACACTCATTTTCTCGTACAAATCATAAGTGTTCTACATTTTGTTCAATTAACCATAACTAAATTAGACAGAAAACATATAATATGCTTGCTTTAACAAATTAATATGAAGAGAAATTAAAACAGTAGTGTTTCCTTAATTTCCCAGTGGAGATTAATTAAACATTGTTGAGAATAGTATATATAATATATATATAAGATATATAGAGAATCCTCCGCATGCAGACGAAGCGCAGCGACATGGTCCGGCAGGCATGCGACAAATATAGAAACGAACGGTATGCGCTACCTAGCTAGCTGGAAATATGTAACTACTACTGTTTCTTTCTGTCTCAGATCGGAATTCATCACACTCATTCATTAATATCATCTCCACTTCTCACTTAATTTCCAACTTCACTTCCAGTTCCTGTTTCACTTTCACCAACCCTTCTTCTTTTCCTTTTCCCCACTTCTCAGCTAATTTCAACCCCATCTTTTTGTTGATCATGTTATCTGTCTCGTGAACATATATTGTAACGTCACTTTTGCTTATCCAGTAGTACTACTGCAGTACTTATATTTCCGTTTCAAGGTAACGGTAGCTCAGAGTATGTTCTCCTGGGCTACTCATATCCATAGCCATAGCTAACTACCAGAGAACATCGATCGATCGAGAGCAGAAGAGCTGAGAAAATTAAAGTAGGAAGATCATGGGTTTCCTTGTATGGCTTTTTTACGTGCTGCTTTCAGTGGCGCCTTCTTTGCGTGGTTGCATGGGGGACGGCTATGGCGTCCCTATCCGACTAAATGACGATGTTTTAGGCCTTATTGTATTCAAATCAGACCTTCGTGACCCCTCTTCTCATCTTTCTTCCTGGAACGAAGACGATGACTCCCCATGTTCTTGGAAATACATTCAGTGCAATCCCGTCTCCGGCCGTGTTTCGGAGATTTCACTCGATGGATTGGGCTTAACGGGGAGAATCGGAAGAGGTCTCGAGAAGTTGCGACACTTGAAGGTACTCTCACTTTCGCGTAACAACTTTTCTGGTAGTATTAGTCCTCAGCTTGCTCTCACCTCTGCCCTTGTCAGTCTCAATCTTAGTCGTAACAGTCTCTCGGGCAGGATTCCCGTTTCTCTTGTGAATATGAGTACCATTAGAGTTCTTGATCTTTCGGAGAATTCATTCTCCGGTGCAGTGCCTGATAATCTGTTTCAAAACTGTTTATCCCTCCGGCAACTGTCGTTAGCGGGGAATATGCTTGAAGGGTCGATTCCCAGTACACTGCCTAGATGCTCCTTGTTGAATAGCCTTAATCTCTCCAAGAACCGTTTCTCCGGTACTTTGGATTTCACTTCCGGGATTTGGACGTTGAAAAGGCTTCGGGTTTTGGATCTTTCCAAAAATGCACTCTCTGGACCAGTACCAAATGGGATAGCAGCCATACACTACTTGAAGGAGTTCTTACTATCGGGCAACCATTTCTCAGGTCCACTGCCAGTTGATACAGGACTATGTCCGCACTTGTATAGATTGGATTTTGGCGATAATCGTTTCACAGGAGCACTTCCAGATTCACTGCAGAGGCTGAATTCCCTGATCTTTTTCAGGGTATCTAATAACATGTTAACAGGTGATTTCCCTTCATGGATTGGTAACATGAGTAGTCTGGAATACTTGGACTTCTCAAGGAATAGTCTAGCAGGAAACCTTCCATCATCAATGGGTGAACTTAAATCACTGAAATATTTGAGTTTGTCTCATAACAAACTCGGTGGAAACATCCCAATGTCACTGGTTTATTGTACTGGGTTATCTGTTATCCACTTGGGGGGCAACAGCTTTGATGGAAGAATACCAGAGAGTTTCTTCGATCTGGGATTGGAGGAAATAGACTTTTCGGGTAACAAACTGATGGGCTCCATCCCACGTGGTTCAAGTAGGATCTATGAATCTCTCCACAAATTGGATATGTCAAGGAACAATCTCACTGGAAGCATTCCTGCAGAAATGGGTCTTTTCTCCAACTTGAGATACTTGAATCTATCATGGAACAATCTCAAATCTAGGGTACCCCCAGAGCTGGGGTTCTTCCCAAACTTAACCATACTAGATCTTCGTAACAGTGCCTTGTATGGTTCGATCCCTGGAGAAATATGTGATTCTGGAAGTTTAGGAATTCTTCAGTTAGATGGAAATGCATTGATGGGCTCGATTCCTGAAGAGATTGGGAACTGTACATCTATCTACTTACTGTAAGTTTCAGAGTTTATGAAGTCTAGTGTGTGCATGATAATTTTGATCAATATGTATCAATTCTGATTATTATTTTTTAAATGCAGGAGCTTGTCCCACAATGATTTGAATGGTTCAATTCCCAAGTCCATTTCAAATTTAAACAAGCTGAAGATTTTACAACTGGAATTCAATGAACTTAGTGGGGAGATACCCCAAGAACTTGGAAGACTGCAAAATCTTCTTGCAGTAAATATATCTTACAACAGGCTGGAAGGCAGGCTTCCTGTTGGGGGTATATTTCCAAATCTGGATCAAAGTTCCCTGCAGGGAAACTTGGGCATATGCTCACCCTTGTTGAAGGGACCATGCAAGCTGAATGTTCCAAAGCCTCTAGTCCTTAACCCCAATGCCTTCGATAATCCAATGGGTGATCATAAACAAAGAAACAGATCCTCAAAGTCCAAAGAAATTGGTCGTCACAATTTCTTGAGTGTTTCTGCTATTGTAGCTATTTCAGCTGCCATACTTATCACATTTGGGGTGATTGTTATTGCTCTACTCAATGTCTCCGCCCGTAGGAGGCTTATATTTGTGGACAATGCCTTGGAAAGCTTGTGCTCGAGCTCTTCACGATCAGGAAGTGCACCCACAGGAAAGCTCGTTCTGTTTGATTCAAGGTCATCCCCTGATTTGATTGGCAATCCTGAACCCCTGCTTAATAAGGCCTCCGAGATTGGTGGCGGAATGTTTGGAACAGTTTACAAGGTTCCATTGGGAACACAAGGAAGAATGGTAGCAATTAAAAAGCTTGTTACATCAAACATAATCCGATATCCAGAAGACTTCGATCGAGAAGTTAGAGTCTTGGGAAAAGCGGAGCACCCAAATTTGATAAAACTGAAGGGTTACTACTGGGCTCCTCAAACACAGCTTCTGGTGTCTGAGTTTGCACCCAATGGCAGCTTACAATCAAAACTTCACGAAAGGCTTCCTTCAGTTCCCCCTCTTTCTTGGGCCGAGAGATTCAAAATCCTGCTTGGCACAGCAAAGGGGCTTGCCCACTTGCATCATTCTTTCCGTCCTCCAATCATCCACTACAACATTAAACCCAGCAACATCTTGCTTGATGAGAATCACAACCCGAAGATCTCAGACTTTGGACTGGCAAGGCTTCTAACAGAGCTCGAAAAGCACATAATAAGCAACAGATTTCAGAGCGCGCTTGGTTATGTGGCTCCAGAATTAGCATGCCAGAGCCTAAGGGTGAACGAAAAATGTGACATATATGGTTTTGGGGTAATGATTCTTGAGGTTGTGACTGGTAAAAGGCCTGTGGAATATGGAGAAGACAATGTTGTGATATTGAGTGACCATATGAGATTTTCGCTTGAGCAAGGTAATGCATTGGATTGTGTTGATCCGAGTATGAGTGAGTACCCAGAAGATGAGGTCCTGCCAGTACTGAAATTGGCTCTGGTTTGCACCTCTCAGATACCTTCCAGCAGACCTTCAATGGAAGAAGTGGTGCACATTCTGCAGCTCATTAAGACCCCAGCCCCACAGAGAACGGGATTGTACTACTGATAACATCAATTTAGCTAGGCACTGTGATATCTGTTAGCTTGCTTGTACAAGAAACTTGTTTCCTCATTATTGTCTTTACAAGTCTCTACTATTTCTGCTTCTTTTGATTGATGAGAATGCTCATGTACTAGTTGTTGGCCTTTCCCTCGATGTAAGTCTTTCTTATTTCTCTTTTCAAACTTCTGGTGGATTCTAAATATGATCATTGCCAAGTTTATGCGAACGTTCTCTTCAGATTCACTTTTAGAACCACATTTTGAGTGTTCCAATGTGAGTTGGCGTAACATTTTCTTTGCAAGTCTTCAATTTTAGATTCATATGAAAGGATTCCATAAGAAACATGAAGATTGGAAATACTCTTAAATCCATTTGCTTGCATCTCAAGTTATGAAGCAAAAGAAACTGGAAGCAAAACTTATAATTTTTGGATAATAAAACATTTGGAATGCATTGCAGGTGGGAATTCTTTGAATGTGACAAATTAAAATTCACCAATAAATTACAGATTTTCAAGTGAGCTTGTGAATCAAAACCCATAAATTCGTTCTCATCAGGAAGAGCTTTTAAATGTTGGGGGACCCACGGTTTCTCATTAGTAAGCAAGCACTGCTATTCTCAATATTTTATTCTCTCCTCTACAACAGAAGAATGTTCACGAGATGTGGTCTGTTGTTTGTTGACTCTTTCTTTCTCAACCCAAAACTCGAATGGTTCTGTTGCCAAATGCTACTTAACATTGCCGTGGGCGTGGAGATTAATACAATAATACTAGGACAAAAATCATTAGATGCTCCGAAATGACCACATACCACACTGCATCTAGACTGATTATCGATGTCTACTACTTCACGTGCATTTCTATATATTCCAGTAATGCTGATTATTATTGAATACAACAACATAATTCTTATCGAAGAACAAAAATGATTACTGTTGGATTAGAAAGACAAAGAACGTGTCGAGAGATTCACGTGCTTGTTCTAAAAAATCAAACCCAATCCGTGACTTACGACAAAAGGGTGTCCCCACCGATGTTCCATCTTCACAAGTCTCTTTTTCCTCGTGACTCAATGAGCATAAAATAAAGTAGGGAGAGGTCGGTGTGGCATTTAGAAACAACTTTTTCAATAGGCTTTGGAAGATGAGGACAACAGAGAACTTGTCATCTGTCCACTTTTACCATCAGTTTTTCTTCAAAACTTTTCAAGTTTGGGTTGATTTACATGCGAAAATCATATATTGTAGCTTGGCTTAGAGCTCAAAGTTCAACAAGATTAGTACAGTATCTGTTACCAAAATTCCACGTGTATTCTCCCCAGGTTTGATTTTGAACATTTTGCAAGTTATGTCAGATGCAAGAGGGAGAATAAACTAACAAAGATCTCGTTACCTACGAGGTAATTACCAGACGCTTTCTTTCTGTAATTGCCAAACAGAAATCACCGAACGTTCTTGATAATTCTTTGGAAAAACCTATCACACTAAACACTACGGATGTTAAAGCAATTGTATTTTTACATATATATATATTTTTGGTAACTATAATAGATCCCCCAAGTACGATGTTTATGTAGGACTTGTAAGGAACAGAAACCTACATTGTAGAGGTGGGACCGCGGTTACGGTTCAGCAGGAATAGTCAAGCCAATGAGTAAAGATGCCACAAATGCATTGTTGTCCTCTACATGGGTTTGGACAGGCGCTATGTGCCCATGAATTAATCCTAACAGCACGGGTCGAATGATAATGCCAAGGATAAATCCAGTTCGAAAAATCCTCGCATAGAAATACAACGAAGCGACTAGAAATTAAAGGAAAAGTAAAAATAAATGAAAAGAAAAACACCTCTTCTAGAAGCGTTATATAGCAACAACTGGGGTTTAAACTTTCTTGAAATTCTCTGTTTCATAATATTGCTATTCAGAAATAAAATGAAAAAGATACAAATATAATGCAACTTTGGATCATTTTCAAATAACATCAATAGTGGTCCCTCTCCCTACTCGATGATAACATTCCAAAAAAGTGCATGACGCACTGCGAGTGGACTTCACCAGCCATGATGCCTTAATTTTCATGCAAAGCCTTCATCAAATACAATCTACTGAAGTTCTGCCCCGCAACCCTGTACTCACGTATAAACATTGATAAAAGTATCAGTACTTTTATCAGTACAGGTTACAAGAGCAAAAGAGTAAAGAAAATTCATTGTAGTCAACCAAATAGAACGAAAACAGTATGGCTGGCTGTGCATCGACTAGAGTCAGTCAGGATCATGTGGACTTAAGATACACACGGCAATGGACATCGTTATCAAGAGATCAATCCCATGAAAATAAGATTATTTTATAACATCAAATGAAAATTTGAAAATAACTTGAGACAATGCATAGGCAGAGGGGGCGAACTAAGTTCATACAAAACAGAGATGCACCCAGGGGTGGGGTGTGGTGGGGGAGAGACGGGGACTGAACGCATCAGAACCTTATGGCATTAGCAAAAGTTAAAAATGTCCCCACCATGGGTCATAGTTTCGATAAATATATATATATTTTTTAAAAGGCAGAAACCTGAGAGGAAAAATTATTGCTAAGCTTACCTCTTTAAGTGACAAAACAAGAAAGAACTATGAGCGTCTTTAAAATTTATAACATACCCATTAATCTGGTTGCAGTAGTTTGAGACTTGATTCGTTATAAGAAAGCTATCCAACCGTGATGGCTCAGGGACTGGCTTAAATATGGGATTCGAAGGATCCTCCTCTGGTAATGGCTCTTCTCCAGCAGTTTTGCGTGCCGCATTCTCTGCCCTGAAAAACACACAACAGAACCAAATGTACATCTAAAATTAACAATTTCAATTACCATCTTGTACACTGTTAGACTTGCCATGAACTTTATCAGTTTCCAATATTACAACTAAAAATATCAATTTTTACAACATTAACCAAACATGTTTATTTTTCATTGAATGATACAGAATAATATTTTATGCCTAAATTGTGATCCATTCAGTGACATTATTTCCATTGGTATTCCACACGCATCCAGTGGGCCTAACCCTGCAACTTCACCCTCCACCCTATTCCTACATGGAGAAGTACCATCCGAGCTAGAGCTCAATGTATATTAAGAATCCTTTCAAACCAAGCAAGAATAAAAGGAAAGGCTTTCCTGTCCCACCCACTTTTATTTATTTATTTAATTTTATTTTTAGGTCAGGGAACCTCTCCAAGGCAGGGCCCTTCCAAGGGTGGGTGCAGTGCACGCGATAGGGGTTTACTCTGCAGGGATGCGGTCCAACGGGCCCTGCCTTGGAGAGGTTCCCCGACATCAAAAAAAAAGAAAAAAGAAAAAAAAAAAAAAAGAACAAAATAAATCTACTAAGTTATCAATCTAAGCAGATTAGTATAATAGGGTTTGACATCTCTATACATGCAAACAATCATAGGTAAAATCAAATAATTCAAATTCAAAATTTCTCCCTTGTATATAAATGTTAGTCTAATCATTACTACTATAATTTGTACCAATTAGAGACAACACATACAAAAAGAACTCCCCACCTATGGAACCCCAAAATCATGACACATGAAATATGATAGCAGAATAAGTATTGTGCAGTTCAATGTATGTTGATGATATTACCTTCTCTTCTGAAGCCATGCTTGCTGCTGGGCTTGCTGACGAGACAAGCTCCGGTAGTAGAATTGGAACTGGAAGCGACAAGATTTATAATGATCAGCAAACAAAAAATATGACAACAGAGCCTTAGATTAAAGGGGAACACGACCTTTTGCTGTTCCATTGACAAATCATCCATGCATTCAATCAGAAATTCCATATTCCTCTCCATAAATGGGTTTGTTGATAATTGTAGCCTATCATAATCACACTAAAAGAGCAACCAGAATATAATTAGAGTATAGAGAGAATTATTCTAGTACTCAAAACAATTTTCATAGACATCATATGTCACCTGGGTAACTGGTGTATCTGCTTCTAGCTCTGTCATAAAGGCACTGACAAGGGCAGAATTTGAAACTTTGATCTGTTGAGAGCAAGCAGCATCATAAGCATCAAGATGAAATGGAAACCAGAGTTTCTGCCTAAACAAGTTCCTTCACATAAAGCATCCACAAAAAATAAACCCCAAACGCCTACTGTCACAATATAAAAATAAAATAAAAACCATTGACGTCTTAAATGTTATGAGATGACAAAAGTCAATCAATCAATTATGCCATTCACAAAACTTGTTTATAGATACGAGAAATCAGGTAATAACTTGAGTTAAAAGGTACCAGAAGTCTTACCTGCCTAACAGGGAATGAATGCTCTAGGTTCTTCTCAAATTAAATTAAATATATTCTGATATCTTACAACTTCTCTTAATTATACAATATGTAGACGATTACCATGAGAACTTATTGGTATGCTCTACAATCAACAAGAACAATGCTATCATGTGAATGTTCATGCATCAGGAACAAAATAACTGAAGGTATGAGTATCAACATGGAAGTCAAGATATTGAAATAGAAGAAACAGTAAGCCTCAAGAACTTACAGGTATTTCTTCAAATATATCCACCCATGATAAGTTTTTCTCTCTCAACCTATTATGCAAAAAGATATAAGAAATGAGATTTCATCTGATAATGAGATTTCATGTGATATCGTAAAGGCAGAAAAAACTTCCATACTTCTCTCCAGTAAAATTGTGATTGCGGTAAAGATCCATGAATGAATCAGAAAGCTTCAACGCCTTGAGAGCTAAGACGCCTTGACTGGACCTTGATGGATCATAGATAATACAGACACAGCGTCTAATATTCTCCTGCAAGCACATTTTGGTTTTCAATAGGAATAATTAGCATGAAAAAATATATATTTTGATGAGAAGCATGAAAAAGTATATTACCTAAAGGTAAATTCTAATGACCAGAAACACCTTTCAAAAGGTAAATTCTAATAAAATGTTTTACATGAGGGTTCCAATACAAAACATTTAAAAACAAATTGAGATCTATCAGTTTCCATGCATAGAGGATCTAGAAACTTATAGTCAAAGGTTTCATTTCCTGAATTCATTTTTTTTTTTCCTGTAATATCCAAAATTGAATAGGAAGGAGGTGAACAGGATCTCATGTTGCTTGGAGTGAGTTCTTACCCTTTATAATGATCTCAAGAGGCTCTAATTGTATTGACTAATCCTTTTCGGACTATAGGCCTAAATGTGGCTTAGGCCATCCTTGGGTTGTCACAAATGGTATCAGAGCCAAACCCAACCATGAGTATGGGACTTGAGTTGGCCACCTATCATGGAATGGCCCAACAATGATGTCAAGATTTAAGGGAGGAGATTGTAATACCTTGGATTGAATAGGAAAGCAGTGAATGAGATCCCGCATTACTTGCGAGGGAGAAGTTCTTGCCCTTCACAATGATTCCAATGAACTTCAATAGTACCATTGACTAGTCCTTATGAGTATGAGCCCAAATGTGGCTTGGGCATTCTTTGGGTTATTACACTTTCCTTTTGACATTCTGACTGCCTGCCTATATGCAAATGCACCGTCTAACAATCCAATGGAAAAGTTGAGGTGCATACTATAGTATCAATTAACCTTCAGGATCCACCAATTAGGTCAATAAGGTAGCCACTTCCAGGCTGATTTGATAATCACTGAAGTATTAATTCCCAACATCACTAATATGATTTTCTTCAAATGATAGCCAATAGTTTATTTGACAATCAAAGACAACAATTTTATAACTCTTCATTACACATACATGTATTAAGATCCCCAACAAATACGTCTCCATACTGCAATCAGATAACATTCCATGCATATAGGAAAAGACAGGGGATTGAGGTGCGGAAAATATGATAAAGAAAAAGAGACAACAGCCACACCACCCATTTTCAATGTGTCAACTATTCATGTATAGAAAGTTTCTCAAGGGCGCATTACTTCAAGATTTCATATTTACAATCAATTTTATTTGCACAAAAATGTAATAGAGAACAGTGACATATAACCAATACCTGATAATTCATGAAGGTTTCAATCAATTCGACTGTCTGAAAAGAACCTAATAAGGTTGATTGGTACCTGTCAAATTGAAGGGAAGCTATTCACTGTTCTTTTCAGACATCTTATCCACTTATAACACTTGAAAAGAAGCTTCACCTACATACAAACGCATGCCTGTACTTTGTAAACTTTAATAGTTTCACTGCCCTATATAGTTAACCTCTTTGAAAAGATATTAGTTGTTAGAAAAGTTCAATCTGACGAGAATCCCCTTAGGTCCTGGTGAATTGGGCAAGGAAAAGCCAATAACAATAGATTGTAGCAAATTTGTCTATTTATTTATTTATCTCTAAACTAAGTTTTATTAGCAATCACAATGGCAATGTCCAAGTACATAGGAAGTGTACATCAAATATGCCTAGGTAGCAACAGAAGCGAAACTCCTGAATTCTAAAGCTAGAGAAACAGAAGCGAGCCATCCAATAATAAAGTGTATTGAAGAAGAAAGCTGCGCGGTCATCCATTGTCATTGAGCTGTCTTCAAAGCTCTGATCATTTCTCTCTCCATATGTACTACATTAAAAGATTTTTCACAAAAAAAAATATGTACTACATTAAAAGATAATCATTGTCCATCAGGTTCCATTGTGATCATTCGATCCTCCTTTCCAGCATGCTGAAAGATCTACTGAATGTCTAGATATCACCTAAATAGACCAAAAATGGCTTTCAATATAGTTCTCACTATCTCACAACGGACTAAACGATGATCCATGGTTTTCCCATTCCTCTTGCACATGTAGCATCATTCTATTACCACAACATGTTCTTCCTCAAGTTCTCCAAGGTCAAATCTTCACTAGTGCAGTCATCCTGAAAGAAAAAGTTGCTCTCGAGGGGCCGCACTCTACCATATGGACTTCCATGGAAAGGTTATATCGATGGGTAAGAAATCTTCATTAGAATGCAGAAAAGGCACAACCAAGTAGACAAGATCTATACAAGATAGACACCTATCTAGAAAATCATGAAAGTTTAGTCCATTAAAGGCTATTGAGGGTGTCCAAAAAAGAAAAAAAAAAAAAAGAGCATTTAAAAAGGAATTTTTGAATTCCTCTGTTCGTTTGGGGTCCCCAAAGATTCCATCATTCCTTTCATTCCAAATATACGGATACCAAATAAGGAAAGTCGGAACCATCTTCCACATTGCTGCAATTTGCGGGGTGCCACATAACACTCTTGAAGAATCAAATTGACCCACATTCTAACCCAAGCCAAACCAACCCAACTGAAGAAGTCACTTCACAATGCACAAGCAATCTTACAAAGGAGTAAAAGATGATAAACGGACTCACCAGTCCTCTTACACATGCAATGCTAATCAATCACAATGATGTGTCTTTTCCTTAAATTATAGATGGTGAGAATCTTCCCTAAAGCAGCCGTTCAAGCAAACAAAAACTCTTAATGGGGATCTTAGTCCCCCATATAGTCTCACAAGCAAAATCTGAGTACAACCTCCAAACTAATACAGAGAATGTTTTAAATCAAGAACAATGAGCATGAAAGGCCACCGGATTTCAACTACCTACAATTTGACCGTGTATCAGAAGATAATTGAGTAATTGTGATTGTTGGCAACTTAAAGCTGTTAAACCACGAATGTACGTATTGCATTGCCAGAACTGTAGTTCTTTCTTCTTCTTCTTCTTCTTTTTATTTATTTATTTATTTATAATTATTATTATTATAGATTTTAAGCATGTAATAATTCCAAGGGCAAATCAAAAGCAAGGCATAAAAACTCAGCAATGTATCAGCTACATCAAAACTGACCATCCAACGGTGTTGTTGTCAACATTAACCTCCCTCAAACATTTCATCATTTCGAGCTGGTAATTGGCACCTTCGGCTTCGTTTTCCTCATCCTCTTCCCTAATCTAAACATTCACAATTAGAAGTTATCAGAAATAATGGGTGGGATTTAAGAACAGCGAGAAACGGAGAGGGAGAGGGAAACGATGATAATCAGAATTTCCTCAAGAGGTTATTTTACCGGGAAGGGGAAACAGTTGGTAACTTCAAGAACGGTGCCTACATCAAGCCCGAGAAGTTGGCCCGTAACAAGAGCCGGTGAGAACTCCTTGCAGTGTTTGATTATCTTCAAGATAGCCTGTTGGTTCAATGAAATCATTTATAGCCCCCCAAAAAAGCCAACAAAAAAAAAAAAAAACTGTAATAGAATCATTCTCCTGTAAACAAAGTGACTGCAAATCGCATTACCAGACCCTCGATCTGAACAACACGCAGAGGAGAAGCAACCTCCTCGGTGGCTGCCACTTGGAGGAACGACCTAACCGCAGGGACAGCCATGGCGAAGGATAACGAGTGTACGGAGGACGGAAAGGAAGCTCCCTCTCTCTCGTATCTGAGGGCCCACCGAAGAACAAGAACCTACTGAATGGATGAAGGAGCGAAAAAATGATAGAAAGAAAAACCCTAGCTTCGGTGGGGTTTGAGATTGAGAGGCAGATGCGTTTTACTTGGGCTATATCATTGGGCTTAAAAGTTTCTACCGTGGGCTGGAATTGGAAATTGGGCGAGGAGAGAAAGTATTATGTCAAGGTTCTTATTGGACCAGATCCAAACAGAAAATGACTTGGGATGAAAATTAGACGGCAAATAATTCAACCATAAAGATACAATATTACAACTTATTTAGATGTTGAGTTAAGTTAAAATAAATTAAATTTTTTATAAATAATAATGAATTGAGATGGTGAAGTGAGTTTTGTGAGACTTACTTACAATGAGTTTAGATGTATTTATAGAAAATTGAAAAAGGTTGTGGGTCTCATGTATAAAAATGTGTTGAGTTGAAAAAAGTTATAGATCCCATGTGTAAAGAGGTTTTGAGTTGACACTACAACAAATATGGCTTTTAGTGACAGATTATAAATAGTGACAGTTTCCAAACTGTGACTAAAACGTATTTACTGTGACAGTTTGTGAGAACTGTCACTAAATGTTGGGCAAGAATTTCAAAACGTTTGGACGTTTCACATAATACGTTCGCACGTCACAGTAACGTTCGAATGTTATGTATATTTACGTGCGAACGTAAAAAAATTAGCGCGAACGTTCGAACGTTTTAACTAATTACGTGCGAACGTTAATATATTAACCCCAATGTTCGAACGTTAATGTGATAAAATTCGAACGTTATATGTTAAATTACATAAATTAACCATAATATATATTTTTTTAATAGTAAGGTTGAGTAACGTTATATTAAAAAAAAATTAAGAGTAGAAATTAAGCTACACAATACATACATTAAATATGTGTCCATTACATATGTCGAAAATAAAAAACGTTCGAATGATAAATTTTTACAAATCACTTTCAGAACTGCTGGTTTACAAAAGATCGAAATTCCTCAGTCAATGTCTCAACCTTATTGTTTAGCACATCTACATGATGTGCAAGATGTGCGACAGCTTGATCTATATGTGCAATCTGTCTATCGATCTGTTGGTCTATATGCACCTTCATATCTGTCATCATTGTATCAACCCAAGCAGGTCGCACATCCCCAGCAGATGTAACTCCCGGCTGCTAACTAGTACTCGCCGACGGGCGAGCAACATCAGCCCCATACTCAGTCGGGGGAACAAGATCTGGCGTAGGACCAGACTGACGCCGAGCTGAGCCTCTCCCCTGTCCAATGCTCCGGCGGTGTGTGGTTATGTCGATAAGGCTCATCTGGTTTATCACCATCTCCTCCGCCTGGAGTGGCACTCCCCGGGCTAGTAATAAGCGGCTGATGATGACTCCGTACGGGAGATTATCCGTGGTAACGATGCTGGCCTCGTAACGGATCCGCTCAAATATAACAAGGGGCAAGTCAATGGGCTCACCACGTGCCAAGCCAATCAGGAACTGTGCACGAGCCCGACTGAATGTGCTTTTATGTGCCACCGGGTCTACATTTGTTACAACAAAAATGTGCAACATGCGAAAGAAAGGCAGCAGCTGATTCTGGCTGAAGGAGTTCGGCCTATCGAGCTTTGTGCGGTCCGTGCCAGTGAGGCTGTAGAAATCCTGGTCCCGCTCATCGTCACCAACCTCAGCAGCAATAGGATCGCCTTTGGGTCGATCTTCTTCATGACTGGGCATAAACTCAACAGGGCCCGAAGATGAAGCAGAAGCGGCTGGATCTGCCTCGAATATGCCCGGGGAAAATGCAACTGCTATGTCACCAGCCTGAGCAGCTGTCGACTCAGGTAGTATACGCGGAATCTGGAGTAAGTCGGCGAGAACATCTGCTGAGAACTGAAACTGTACACCGCGTACACTGAGAGTATGGGATGATGCATCGTTAGGCATGGTGGCCATCCCAATGTAAAACTCTCGAACCATTGTGGGCTAAATCTTTCCCTTCAATGTGCATATGGGGCCCCAGCCTCTGGTGACGAAGACGTCTCTCAGCTCTTCTGCTCCTAGTTGAGCTCATCAAACTCATTAATGAGGATTTGTCGTTCCCCCATAACAGTTCGTGCCCCCAGTCGAGCAATATCCGGATTGCCTCCATCCCTCCCTCGCTTCCTTGTCGTCATATACTGAGCCATATCCTAAAAATTAAAAAAAATATATAAGTTATAACATTTAAAAAAAATGATTATAATCACAGATACATACGTATTATGACATATATGGATTATACAGAAAATTAAAATATCATCCTTATAAATTTACATAATTTTGCCAGTAAAACTTTTAAATAATTTCACTTTTTCAATTTATAAAATAATAATACTTAAAAGAAACAATATAAAAATATTTTAATAGGAAACGTTCGAACGTTATTGAAAGTACGTTCACACGTTAAAATAGGTGCGAATTTACAAAGATGATACGTTCGGACGTTTTTATCGAACGTTTCATTCAAACGTTCGATAAAAACGTCCGAATGAGTTCATTACGTCCGAACGTATTATCTAAACGTTCGGACGTAATGAATTTGAACTGTCATACGTTCGGACGTTCTTACTAGCTGAAGAAGAGCAACGGTTTACGTTCGAACGTTTTATCCAACGTTCTGTTAAAGCGTTGGATAAAAACGTTCACACGTAAAAATAATACGTTCGCACGTTACAATATAACGTGCAAACGTAAAGAATACCAAAGGTCACACGTCCGGACGTTGTGTCGTGACGTCCGAACGTTACGACACGGAATCGCTGAGTCAACTCAGCCATTACCGAAAGCTTCGAAACGCATGTTTCGAAGCCACAAACAACCAAAATAAGCATTTATATACAGTGGGGAATGTTTCTACGGTCCTATTTTATCAATTTACTACGAATGGTGGCCGGAAATGCAAGTTTTATAATCGGCCTACGGTGGGTTTCGAATTTTTGAAACCCACCGATTAAAAGCAAGGAAATATAAGAGGGAGAGGGCACATTACCTTTTAGTGACGGTTGCGGTGGCGGATGGCGACAGTTGCGGCTGCGTGCGTGGCGGAGAGGAAGAGAGAGTTTGAGTTTTATAACCGGTTTCGTACAAGTTATGGCCTGGAAATCGTCGTGCCTGGCCTTATATACAGTTAACGTTCCGAACGTTAATTAATTAACGTTCGGACGTTAACTGCACATGCGAACGTTATGTAAATTATGTTCGGACTTAAAATCATACGTGCGAACGTATAACTTGTACGTTCGGACGTTGTGTTAACATGCGAACGTATAACGTATAAGTTCGAACGTCAATCAAAACGTCCAAACGTTTTAGTTATAACATTCGAACGTTTTTACACTATATATTATATTATATATATTATATAATATATTATTATAATATATATTATATTACCTATATATTACTATATAATATGATATATTATATAATGTATAGTATTATATACGTATAATGTATGTATATTATATAGTATATAGTATATTACACTATATACTATATAGTGTATACTATATAGTGTTATATAGTATGTAGTATACTAGGATAATATACAATTTTTCCTATATAATATATTATAATATACTTGTTATAACTATAATATATAATATACTTATTATATTATAGTTATAATATAATATATATTTTATATTATTAGTTAATATAAAGTTATAATATATATATAGTACGTTCTTATATAATACTTATGTTATATATATTATAATTGGTACAAATTATATATTAATTAATATTGTATAATTTATAATTTAATATATAAGTATATTATGAGGAATATACTAAATTCTAATATGTAAATAATAATATTTACGTTCGAACCTTCATGCGAAACGTTCGGACGTTATAATAAATTCGGAGGGAAATTTCCCGCTTAAACCAAATTTGCACAGTACGTTCTAACGTACTATATAAACGTTCAAATGTTATTGACGAATACGTAGGATGGACAATAATACGTGCGAACGTACTGTATAATTTGTGCCGACCCGCTTTTGAGTGTATTTTCGTTGAAATGGTTGTTTTTATTTTAATTAATATATTAGTTTATTATTTTAATTTACATGCGTTTTAAAATTGATTTTTAATTTACTTGATGTTGTGTTTTATTTCTTTTAGTTGTTTTGTGGTTTTTAATCTCTTTTCGGCGGTTTGTTTTGTTTTCCCGGAGTGAGGATTGAACCTCATTTCTTTTCACATCTTTTTCCTTTTTCCTTTTTCTCTTTCCTTTTTCTTCTTCTTTCTTTTTTTTTCTTTTTTCTTTTTCTTCTCCTGCTTTTCTTCCCGTGCGTCGACCCCTCCCCCCCCGTGCGTTTTTCTCTCATTTATCCATCCCGTCGCTGCCCCTTTGACCGGCCGGTTCTCCGCCGTCCGGCCACCGTTTGATGCACCGTCACCACCATTCTCTTCCCCTTCCACCATAGATCATCCTCACCAATTTTCAGAGCCATTGGACCAGCCGTTAGCTTTCGAGAGCCGCCGGAAGTCGCTGCACCTGCTCTGTTTTTGCCCTTGTCGCCGGAATCTTCTTCAGCCCAGACCGCCGCCGTCCGGCCACCGTTTGGCTCGCCACCGGTCTCGTTCGAACCCCCTCCCTCCGGCACACCTTCCCACCAAATATCTCCCCCATCCGGCCGGCCGTTTGGCCAGAAAAGCCCTTTGAAGCCACACGGTTTTTCACCGATTCCGGTGCCGTCGCACCACCTCCGGCCACCATCTCTTCACAGCTTCTTCCCCTACCTCTTGCCGACCTAACCCACCTAATTTCGGCCCCGATCCGTTGCCGGAGTAGCTCCCACGAGCTCATCTCCGTTCAGCCCCTTTTTGGCCTTCGACCGCCGTTTCCACCACCACCCACGGCCAAAACTCGTTTCCTTTAGCTTCATAAATATCTCAAGACCCTTCCCTATCAATCCCGAGCTTTGGTTTGTCCTCGTTCGAAAGTGGGTAATTTATTACCCACGGCAACAGTGTAAATTACACTGTTACGTTGCTTTTCCTCCGCCGTTTGCAACGCCGCTTGTTTTCTAAAATTGCCATATAGCGCTGTAAGTATTTTCCAAACCCTATTTTCAGATTTTAATATATATTGCTCATTCAATTATTTACTGTTGTTGGTTATTGATTCCAGACTGAGTCCGAGGAGTTTCGGGGGTCGGATGGATGGAGGACGGAGTTGCCTGTTTATTTGATTTATGATTGTTGGATTATTTTATTATGGCATTACATGGTGCATGCACGTGTGTTTGTGGATTTATGTGAAAAGCCTGTGTATTGGCGTAAGTGTATTGCGGGTGCGTGTGTATCACGAGCCCAAGCCGGGATGAGTTATTATCTCGGTGGAGCTCCTCTGGTCACTCGGGAGCGGAATAAACTGAGTGATGTCCCCTGAGTTGTCGAGAGCGATGACGGGAGCGGGGCTAGGGGATGCTTGGCTACGAACGCGCCGGGCGCGGAACCGGGCATCGCCCTACTCACCGACTCCGTGGCCCTTCGCTGGCGAGGGCTAGAGGATGCTTGGCTACGAACGCGCGGGGCGCGGAACTGGGCATCGCTCGTTAGGTGTCACATGCGTGGTGGTACTCTACGGTGTGACACTGGAGCCAGGGTGTGCGGATGACCCCTAGGGGAGGTCATGGTGTATACGGTTAAAATTAGATAATGGTTTGTGAGGCCAAATGGGACTTTTGGCGTGGGCCAGATAGACTTCTGGCGAGATATTGGGCCGGATAGACTTCTGGCGAGATATTGGGCCAAATGGACTTTTGGCGGCCAAATGTGACTTTTGGCGTGTTTTTCGGAAAGGATATGTTTTTGGGCCAAATGGGATTTTTGGTGTGTGTGGAAAAAAATTATGTTTTATGGGCTTTGTGCATTGGGCATGTTTCATGCATATTGTTTGAGTCCTATGTGTTTTTATCTGGTAGCGTTGGGGTTTACTTACCTGCGGAACCATTTGTGGTTCCGTAACTTTTGGTGCAGGTGATGAGGATGAGGAGGAGGAGGCTGAGCCCGAGGATGCGGCTCCGCCGGGTTGCTGATGATATGTTTTATATTTGTTTAAAACTGTATTTGGGTTTTTGTAATATTTTATTTACGTATGTTTTAAATAGCTTGTATTACATTAAGAAAAAAAAATTCTAGTACTTAGTTTTATGACTTTCGTTATCCGCTGCGTTTCCTTTTGCACATTTGTTGCCTTTGCACACACTTGGCACCCGTCGATGGGATGGTGACCCGGGTTGTCACCATCCGGACGTCTCGATTTCCCCATGTTCGGGTGTGGGGATTTGGGGGCGTCACATAATTACTGGGCGGGATAATTTTACGTTTGAACGTTACTGCTTAAACGTTCGCATGTAAAATGAAACGTTCAGACGTTCATTAATGAACGTCCGAACGTTAATCGCATAACAAGCAGAAAATAAAACTTTCACGCACGGGAAAACAGATTCATTTCTGCTTTCCTCCATGCGTGTTAGAGTGAGAGACAGAGAGAGTTTTAGAGAGAGGGAGCTGGGAAGTGGAAAGGTTTGGAGAGACAAAGAGAGTTTTAGAGAGAGGAAGAGAAGAAGTGGAGGGTTATAGTGAGAGAGAGTTTGCAAAGGTATAGTTTTAAGCATTAAGGTAAATAATATTTCTCATTTTTTATTTGTAATTTACATGATAATTATCAATGTTTTATTTCATATATATTTAACTAACTAGTATTGTGTATTTTTTGAAGGATCATTGTTGTGAATTGTTGAAAAGTTGTGATTTTTGAAGAAGAATTTATTTAAAGCACAAGGTATATATACTAAACTCTATTGTTAAATTTTATTGTGGATTTAATTTGTGATATAGATTGTGTTGTTTGGATGAATTAAAAAGAAAAATTATTGTTATTGAATATGTTTATTCTTAATGTGATAATGTTTTAGTATAGTGTATGTTTTTGAATAATAATTATTTGTTAGTTTATGTGTCTATTTTAGTAATTTGTTGTGATAAAAGAATATATATAAAAATTTATTTAATAAATAAATAGTGTATTTATTTGTGTAATCCTAAAAATAAATAGTATATAATTTATAATAACGATAATTATAAATTATAATATTACAATTAAAACTATTATCTATATAATTAGTTAAATAACTAATATAAGAAATTATCATATATTACTAAGTGTCAATTATAAGGCATAACTATATAGTATATATAAAAATTCGTATTACTAAAATTATAATATAAATAAGTATTATAAAATAATAATTCCTAAAAATCTAATAGCTCAATAATCCTAAATATTTTATCTAATAATATATAGTATAGTGTTATTAGTATTAATCCATAATAATAATTATCATGTAATGTATAGTATTAAAAAAGGATTAATAAGAAATAGATAAGTAATTATAATAATAATTACTTATTTAATAATAAAACTTATTATAATAATTATAATAATTTTTGCAATAATAGTAATAATTATATAATAACTGATAACAATTAAGTGTTATCAATATATAGTATAACTAGTAATTATAATCTAATTTACTATATATTATATTAAATACGAAATAAATAAGTAAAAATTGTTATTTTATGCTATATAATAACAAATAAAATATAAGTGTTATCAGTAACTTATAATAGTAATTATAAGATATTTTATAGTAGTGTTATATATTATATAGCTGGTAAATGACATATAATTTGTTATTAGGAATTATATAAGTCTACAAATAATTTCTAAGTGTTATCAATCATTAATAATATAAATATTATTAGTACATCGGGATAATTCAAACAATGTGCACATGATTATTTGTAGACTTTTTTGTTAGATATTGTATAACATTGCATGAATAACCTTAGACCCGTTTGGGAATTAGTGTACATTTAGGTGTACATTAATTCCTGAATTGTCCAGTGTGGACAGTTTGAGATTATATTATATGTATTGCACATAAACGTTATTCCTACTTTGAACGTTTAATATGAAGTTTCAGTGTCTTCCTCATTTGTTCTTCGGGTATACTGTTCTTAGGGTCATAATCCCTATATGTGAACATGTATACTTGGAGAACTATGGGGAAGTACTGTCGAAATTTTTACTAACGTTCAAAGTAGTAGAGTGACGGGACTTGTGCAATATGGAGAATATAATCTCGAATGGGATAGGACCAACTACCTTGAGAAAGAGTACTTTGAACATGATGTATCATGACATGCATGTGTATTTAACTTTTCCATATATTACTAAAAAATTAGATGTTTTTAGAAATGGATAAAAAGTTGGATGCGTCTACGCGATAGACTTGGAAAAGATTACATACCCTATGCGCGTGGAGTAAGGGCCTTCATTGATTTTACAGTGGCCTTTGCTGATAGTCGTGGTTACATTAAGTGTCCATGTCGAGGTTGTAAAAATTTGTATGCGATAGGATTGGATGAAGCTGAAAGTCATATATTTGTGAACGGTATGGATTTGGGGTATACTCGATGGGTACTGCATGGTGAGCCGTATGCTGAATCAGCATATGACTTATTCAGTCAGTGGGGAAATTTGCGGCACGTGGATGATTATGAGCGAGATGAGATGGAGGAGATGTTGAGTGACATTGGAGCTAGGATGTTTATGGATGAGGTTGACGACAATGGCTCAAGTGGGCGACGAAATGATTCAGATAATTTTCCAGAAATGTGGGAAGATGCAAAGTGTGAGCTTTATCCAAGTTGTACAAAACATTCTAAAATGTCGTTTATTGTGTGATTGCTTCACATAAAATCATTGTGTGGAATGTCAACCAAAGCAATTAACATGGTATTAGACTTATTTAACGAAGTGCTTCCCGAAGGATCTGCATTGCCGAAGAACTTTTATGAAGTGAAACAGTTGAGAAAGGGATTAGGGTTTGAGTATAAGTCCATACATGCGGGCAAGAATGATTGTGTTTTATTTTGGAATGAGAACGAGGAGAAACAAGCATGTCCTGTATGCGGAGAGTCGAGGTGGAAGGATAAGAAAAGCGTGCCGGTTAAAGTATTGCGATATTTCCCATTGAAACCCCGGTTGCAAAGATTATACATGTGTAAGAAAATAGCTCACGATATGAAGTGGCACAAAGAGAAAAGAGTTTAAAATGATGGATTTATGAGGCACCCTGCTGACTCACTTGCGTGGCAATCTTTCGATAATCAGTATCCAGAGTTTGGGATAGAAGCAAGGAACGTGCGTCTCGGACTCACAACTGATGGATTCAACCCTTTTGGAAATATGAGTACAAGTTATAGCACTTGGCTTGTAGTGTTGATTCCGTACAATCTTCCACCATGGAGGTGCATGAAGGCGCCCAACTTTTTGTTAACTTTGCTTATCCCCGGCCCAAGATCACCTGGGAATGACATTGACGTATATTTGCAGCCGTTGATTGAAGAGTTGAAAGAGTTATGGGAAGCAAGCGTCAGAACTTATGATGCATCCACATCAACAACTTTTCAGATGCATGTTGTGGTAATGTGGACGATAAATGACTTTCCGGCATATGGGAATCTTTCTGGCTGGAGTACTAAAGGAAAGTTAGCGTGTCTGACGTGTAATAAAGAAACTACTAGTGAGTGGTTAAAATATTCTCAAAAGTTGTGTTTCATGGGTCATCGATGTTATCTACCAACAAATCATGCATGGAGAACAGAATCAGCTAAGTTTGATGGACGCGTAGAAGATAGAATTGCACCAAATGAGTTGTCTGGGGAAGAGATCCTGGAACAATTGGTACATGTGGCAGCGAACAATTTTGGCAAAGGTAGGGAAAGAACAAGAGAAAACGAGGCGTAGCAGAATTGAATTGGACAAAGCGTAGTATTTTTTTTGAGTTGCCGTATTAGTCGTCCTGCATGTTGCGACATAGTTTGGATGTAATGCATATTGAGAAGAATATTTGTGATAATATACTGGGTACATTAATGAGCATCAATAAAAAGACGAAAGATACGATTAAGACAAGGAAAGATCTTGAGAGAATGGGAATTAAATATAATTTGCATTTATGAGTGGATGGTGAGAGGGTGGTCATGCCGCATGCATGTTTTACAATGACAAGGGAGGAGAGGATGGACTTCTGCAAATGGTTGCAAGGTGTGAAGTTGTCAGATGGTTATGCTTCAAATATCAGTAAATGCGTAAGCCATGATGACTGGAAAATTGGTGGATTGAAAAGTCATGACTGTCACGTATTTTTACAGAAGTTATTACTGGTGGGAATTCATGGGAAGCTAACATCTGCTGTACGTGTTGCCATAACTGAACTGTGTATGTTTTTTAAGGATTTGTGTGCTCGGGTAGTGAAGCGAGATATGCTGCAGAAACTGGAAGAAGACATTGCTACTATACTATGTAAATTTGAGCAAATCTTTCCACCGTCATTTTTTGATGTCATGGTCCATTTAGCAATACATTTACCCCGGGAGATCATGTTGGGTGGACCAGTACAGTTCCGTTGGATGTATCCAGTTGAAAGATATTTAGGTCGACTGAAGCGCACTGTTGGGAATAAAGCCAGAGCTGAGGGTTCAATAGCAGAGGCCTATATACATGATGAATGGTTAACATTTTGCTCTTTATATCTTCATGGTGTTGAGACACGATTTATTCATCAAGAACGAAATGCTGATCTTGCTGCTCCGCCTTCTCGTGAGCTATCAGTGTTTTCTCAGAATGTACGACCTTTGGGTGCACAAACGGGTTACGATTTACTTGATACAAAGTTGGGTAAAGTTCGGTGGTACGTACTAAATAATTGTCAGGAGATTGATCACTATCTCAGGTATGTCATTGTACAAGGTTTAAATAATTCTAAAGATTATATACAACTTTAACTATTGTTATGTAAAATAATATGATAACTTATACTATACAGTGAGCACATGGACAAACTTAAGATGGAAGGCGTCGAGGATATAGTGGCAAGACACGAGTCATAATTTTCTGGATGGTTTGAACAACGTGTATGAACTAAACTCTATACTATATGTTACATGATGAAAGTTTTAACTCTAGCTAATATTTAATAAATGACATTATTTAAATTGTTAGATATTGGAACAACGTGCTCGTGATCCCGGATCAGTCTCTTTTGAATTGTATGCATTGGCCCGTGGTCTATCAAATAGAGCACTTCGATACACTGCATGCACAGTTCGAAGTTATAGATTCCATATTCTGGACCGTGAACGTAATAGAAAAACTCAAAACTGTGGTATCTTGGTCGAGGGGAGTCATGGAACAGATGATATTGATTATTATGGTGTCATTCGTGATATTATCGGATTGAAATATCTGGGTGGGTCTATAACATATGTCTTTAAATGTGATTGGTGGGATCTAGGCGGTGGTCGGGATTCGATATATAGGGATAATCATTTTACGAGTGTCAATACTACATCTAAATGGTACGAAGATGATCCATTCGTACTGGCTTGTCAAGCTACTCAAATCTATTACTTGATTGATCCAATGAAAAGTGCTGATGAAGATAGTGGAGAGATAACTTGGCGAGTTGTACAAAAATTTATCTCTCGAAATATATATGAAGTAGGAACGAGTGCAGATTACGATAATAGTGGAGATGAAGATGACACTCCAAATGTAGAGGCCTACCAGGAAGATGGAGGAGGGGGTATTAACTTATTTGTTGACCTCGGTGCACTCGAGTTGCTCTCCTTATGTAGAGATGACGTCCCACTCATCCATCTCGACCCGTCTTCATTAAATTATCACTCAATTGAAGAAAGTGAGAAAAGTACAGAAGAAGAGTCAGAAGAAGAAGACGAACAAGAATCCGGGGGGAAGTGGATAAGGATGACGAACAAGAGCTTGATGATGATGACGAAGATGTTATACAGAGAGATTCTGAAACAAACATGGAAAATACATTCGAAGATGAAGACTAAAAGTACTAAAAAGTTTATTCATATACAGCCATTATAGAATTTTATAATAAATATAAATTTATTCTAATAATATTTTTTTGTTATATATAATCATTTCCAAGTATGCCGCCAAAAAGACAAAGGAGAAATGTGCCTCCTCCACCGAGTCCAAGTCCTGAACCCATTGAGGACTCCCCACCTGAGGAGTCTGTTCCTGAAGATGAAGTTAACATTACAGAGAACGATGCACAGTCGACACCTACCGGTAAGGAATGTTTACATTAATGCTATATATAATCAAGATGTTTGTTTCAATAAATAATATATATAACCTTCAAAATTATATTATCATCTATTAGTTGATGAACAATTGGCTCGTCGTGGTCGTGGCTATACACGTGGCATCTCACTTGAGAAAAATCGAAGGCATGGTAAACTGAAAATCACAATTCCTGATAATTCCACTGGAAGAGTGAATGATAGTGCAGCAGTGCTTTCCTCCTATATTGGCACAGTAATTCGAGCTTACGCTCCATTTTATGTGCGCTCCTAGAGAGATGTGCCGAATGAGATTAAGGAACACATTCGGAGTCGTGTGCTGGTGAGTTTACTAATTATATCATTTTTTTCACCTACATTAGTTTATCATATTTTTAACATAATTAATTTATAATTAGGATGAATTTGACCTCGACTTTGGTCGTAGCGAGGATTTGAGAACTGTGAATGAGTTAATGGTTACACTATTCTGACGTCACAAGGGACGATGTCACGACCATTTCAAGAAATTTGAGACGTTTGAAGAGGCTGCATAGTCCCCTTTCCAACAGATGAAATTAGACGACTGGATAAAGTGTTGTGATTTTTTTGCCTCTCCAGAATATCAGGTATTCTAGATTTATTTTCTATAATTATTTACATTTATATTTTGTTGTTTATATTATATGTATGTACATATATTACAATTAACGGTGAGAATTATTTTTGTAGCACTTAAGTTCTACAAATGCAAATAATAGATCTGCTCTGACTATTCACCATCGTCCTGGTTCAAGATCATTCCATCGTCTTGCTGAAAAAATGGTAACTAATAAATGCAATAATTCATATTTTTTCTTATTATTCTTTTATATAAGTACTAATACTGTCTTTTTCAAATTGCTAATGTCGTTTTCTTAGAAACGTGATGATCCTGAAAACTTTTCCCTCATTCATGTCTATGCTGCTGCTCACACTAATGAGCATAGTGAGTGGATGGATCCTGCAGCTGCAATTAATTATGTAAGCGGTGTTCCTTTTGTTAAATAAATTATGTAACATGTGATTAAATTATTTTTTATTTGTATTTCTTTTAATATGTTACTTATTGTGTGTTTTGATCTTTCAAACTGCAGGAAAAAATGATGGAGATGCAGTCAGCTTCTGGGGATTCCTCTCCTAGTGACTTGGACATTTTTTCACATGTGCTTGGGCCCAACTCTAGTATGGCAAGAGGTTTGGGACGATCTTTCAAGCATTCCGGTTCATCTTCCTCAACCTCATCGATATCACAAATTAATAATCTTACCAAAGATTTGAAGCTGCACGACTCGAGAATGAGTATATGAGGTCTAGACAGCAAGAGTTGGAGTCCCTCTTAGAGCGACAGTCTCATTTAGAAATGCGTTTGCAGGACCAACAAAGAGACCAGGATGAAAGAATCCGTAGTGAGGTCCAAGAGCAAGTGCAGCGGGAGATGATGATGCAAATGGAGCGTGTTATGTCATTGCAACAGAATCGTGCTGGGCGAGGAAAGAAAAAGAAATGAATTTTATTTCTGTATTACGTTTTTAACATCTAATTTGAAAATAGTTTCAAACAATATTGGTTGTGAAATATGTACTGTAATATGAAACAATTGGTTTGTTTATTAAGTGGATGAGTTTATCATTTCTGATATGTACGTTCGAATGTAAATAAAATATGTTTCAACAGTATTACACGTTCAAAAATAAGTTCGAACGTAACCATACAAAATAGTAACAAAACGTTCGAACGTTTAAACCCAAGTTAAAAAACGTTCGAATGTCAAAAAAGTTTAACGTTACAAAAATCCTAACGTACACTTTACGTTTGAACTCTACTCTTAACATTCGAATTAACGTCTGAACGTTATGATACAAACGTTCGGACATTATTTCCTTTTCGTTGGATTCGTGATTCAAACGTAACGTTCGCACGTATAAACGTTCGAACGTTTACATTATACGTCTGAACTATAATCAACAAATGTTACATTTTCTCGTTCGGATGTCAGCTCGTCTTTTTTACGTTCGAACGTATAATTTTAAGTTCGAACGTTATATTCTGTGACAGATTCTAACCGTCACAGAAAATAATACGTTCGAACGTTATTTCAAACGGCACATCCCCAACCGTCACTAAAAATATTTTTAGTGACGCTTGTACAGTAAACTGTCACCAAATGTAATCCGTGACGCACATTACGTGACAGTGGTGGTGACGGTCAGAAACCGTCACCAAATATATTTCGTGACGTTTTTTCCATTTCTTGTGACAGTTTCATCTGTCACTAAAACCTATTTTTGTTGTAGCATGAGATAAATTTAATGATTTAAAAGTTGAATATTTAGATGTTAGATTCAGCTTAAAGTTAAACTAAGTTCAATTCATAATCCAAACGGGTCGTAGTGTTTGTCATTCATTGTATCCATTTATCTTAAGAATGGAAGTTCATAATTAAGAGGGTAAATTTTAAAAAATAGTAGTTTGAAAGTGTAATATGTCAAAAATGTTATTTGGGGTTCACACTATAAAGGGGTAATTGTAGTTTTGGACAAGATATTTTATGCCGAACTTGGTCGGCCTTCGATTGGGCCGTTGTGGTGCTCCACTTTTAGTATATTTTAAAATCAAAATGATCAGTTTAATTCATACATTTCTTTTTTATTTTTAAAAAATTAATTTTTTAATATTAATTCTATAACTAATCATTTTCTTTTTTAAAAAATGTTTACGTACTTTATAATTGTAAATATTATTTTTTCAATATAAAATACGTGCGGTTATATGGATGCAAATTAAGTGGTTGTTGTCTTTTAAGACTGCCATATAAGCAAATAAGTGGAGGTGGGTTAGATGTTGCTTTTTGGGATGAAGTAAACTATAATAAACTGCATTATCTGCATCTTATAGACGAAGATATCATGCATGTATTTTAAGATTCAAACGTACAAGACTTTAATAGGAGGAAGTATTCCACTAGCTAGGGTCATCATGAATAAGTTAATAAGATTAACAGCATCTTCGAGTATCTACTCCAATCCATATATTGGAACATATATATCATTATCTTGAAAGAGGCCAGGCTACACTTCTTATCTCAGTGTCTGTCGGTGTGTCCTTATGCATTGGCTCACATGTATTTGGATTTTGGCAACTACTACACACAGAGAGACAGACAGACAGACAAGAGACAGAGAGAGGAAAGGATAAGATTTTTTAACATCTCCCGCTGTTCAAGGTAAAAACAACATAAAAACACACACACACAATATGTGTGTATATGATTCAAGTAAATCATCCATATATATATATATATAGCACATTTGTAAAGAAGTTTGAATCAGGGTTTGCAAGATCTCTACAGAAGATGCAGTAGCACTCTTGTCATCAGCACCTAGCTGTTTGCAGGAAAGAAGTACACAACAAAAACCGAAAACGTTGTTTTGGATGTGATTTTTTCAGGCTGTATACAAAGCTATCTGCTAGCACACATGCAATAAGGTCATCACCATAAGTTTTCAATCCAATATTAAGACTTGTCTTCACCACTCGATCGGTACCTAATCATCATCATCTTTATACTTCGTAGTCAAAATAATCAATCATTTTAACTAAACTTTGATCAATTAGGAGCAACATGATCTACGAGAGGTGGTTCGTGAGCCTGTGCTGCCATGGCGAGCTCGAACTGCCTCAAAGAAATTGAAGGGAAAGAAATGATTTCAGGAGCTGTCAGATTTTCCCATCCCTTTGCTGGGTTTGTTGTCGTTGACCCATCCAACCCTATGTGTGTGACATGTTTCACGTCTGTTGGATATCCAATTTCCATCTCCTTTTCCATCTCTTCATTCTCTTCTTTGTAAACTATATTTTTCATAAAGAGAGAGATGTGTAAATGACATGTTGAGAAGTATATATATATAATATGCAGACACTATCAATAATCTAATAAATCTGAAAATTACGAGTACGGTACTGTTGAAGATAGAATTAATATTAATAATTATGTTATATATTTTATTCTCGTCTCTTTTCCATCACCGCTATATATATACTGACGTGGCATTACCCATCAAACATTAGATTATTTATTGCTTTTTAAAAGTAGAATAACATGTTCTACTCTATCATCCATCTCCTATCCTATTTGCAATAGGAAAGATTTTCTTGTAAGTACATTTTGTACACCAATTCACACACCAATATTGATATATAAGACAATATCGTCTCGACATAGTTACACAAACGCGCGTGTAAATGTATATATTATATATGCTTTCTATTAATTAAAGTTATTCTAAAAATTTCTTAACTTCTGATCGGCGTGATAGAGATAATACCTTTTTGTTCTAGATCAAGGATATAGCTAGAAATAATATTAAAATAACATCATTGAAGACACACAGATCATCATGCCAAGAATGCATCATGAAAATCTCTCCCAAAATCCTTTTTTTTTTTTTTGTGATCAGTATCATTATTGTGCAATGACATATATACTTTTTATATGTTGAAATTTAATATTTATATTGAATTATAATGAGTCTTAGGATGGAATCTGATCAAGATGAAGCTCCCTGCATGCAGGTGGGGTACTAAGCATTATTGATCAATTAATTATGCTGAGAATGCAAGCAAAGGTTAGCTACCTAACTTCTTCCCCGAGGTTTCCTTCACAAATATTTTATTAATTAGAGTAGTTGTAAAATGACGTCTCACCCCCATCAATATATATATATATATACACACATAATATTGTATACCATTAATTTACTGTACCATCTGAAACACACACACGCACACACATCTATATCCAAGTTTGCAATTATACAGTACTAATGAGACAAATAATTTGTAAAAAAATGTCCATCATGCAGTTGTAAGCTTTCAACTCTATTGTTTGGCTTGTGAATTATAAGTTCTTCACTGTGGATTCAGAGTAAAAAAATGGCTTCCTTAGTGAATATGTAAGAGTGTGTACTATCTATGCATGTTTTTTTTATGTATGCATGTATCTATGTGTATGCATGTATATATGCATGATTCCAATCACATGCTCCAGGTGATATTAGTGTACATATATTTGTATATATTGCAAACGAAAGAACTATTAATTTGTATTCTTCCTATAAAGTGATCTCTCTAAACTACTATTGTCTTTTTCCCTAAGCTCTTACTGCATGCGCTGTTGAAGAACATGGAATATGGATATGGTTGGTTTAGGGAGAAAGATCATGAAGTTTAGATATATATCTTGAGAAACGAACAAGTAATCAATCAATCATTCACTTACCAAAGAGTTGAGAAAAACTTTTGATGCTTCTGAACACTCGCTGTATCCCACCAGCAATGTTCGGCTTTGGTAGAGCAAGAAAACCAAAAGAATTCTTCATTTTTGATCTGGATGGCCTTTCTTCTCCTTCTTCTCTTCCTTATAAAAGGATAAAAAAATTGATAAAATCAACCAAATACTGCAAATAAAAGAGAATATGGATCAATCAAGGAGAGAAACATCAGAGATATGTAGAGGCGGCCATGCATACTCATTAGAGGAGGCCGGTTTGATTCTGGCTTTGGTTTCTTCTGTTTAGCTGAGGCGCCTAGAGCAACGCTGGACTCTGAAGTGCAGCCAACTGAGAAAGGAAGAACTGCAAATCTTTCTGCACGATCTCTCATCCCAGCTTCATAGAAGTAAAACAATAAACCAGCAAGAAAACGTACGGAGCTACTACAAAGCTAGCTAGCTGAGATACAGTACTAATATCATCTGTAGATCTTAAGAGCATGGAAACCAGAAAAATGGGTACAAGTTATATTGAACCCAGTTGGCTTTAGGAATAAGCTAGAATGATTTATGTGATGAAATGTACGCTGAACCCAAACCCAAGTTTGGTATCAGAGAGAGAGAGAGAGAGAGAGAAAGAAATATATCATTATGGAGTGGGTGTTGGAGTTGTTAGTTGGTTAAACTGTGCTACTCAACCCTACTTTATTTTTGCCAAATAATGGAAGTAATTATAAGTCCAATCTGTAGGCCGATGATTTTATGTAAGTATTTGAGCCCACAGACAAGCCTTTGCTACACAACTGACTTACTCATCATCATGTTCCTAAGTACTGATATTTCCATCTCAAGCTAGCTGCAGAGGTGGGCTCCTTTCACTTTCCTCTCTTGTAGACCAAGCCACCATTTATCTATTCTCCGTACATCTACTACTTTACTTCCTCTCTTGTATTAATTTCGATTCCTTTGGGATATTGACTTACTTATTGGGATCTTTCTCAATAGAGTAAATGACAAGGGATTTCGACGAATCAAATTCGAGCAAGAAACACATCAAGAACAGTCTCAAGTGTTTCTTGGTCTCCAAGTTGGTTTGTTGGAGTTGCTGGTCTCGAATGAATGAAAGGCAGATCATATCATTGGTCATGAGTTTGATCTCTTTCCATGTTTTTTACAATGTTAATGTTGATGTTAAAGCACATTTTGACCTTTCCAAACTTGGTTTGTTGTCCTAAAGTACATCATGAAGTTTCAATTCCCAACATCTACATTTTCAAGAACGCACTACAACATATTTGGCTTTTAATGACGGTTGGGTAGGTTGGAAAATTGTGACAATCCCCAAACCGTCACTAAAAAGAATCTTCTATGACGGTTTCTGGAAACTATTATTAAAAATAGAAAAGATTTTTTTTTTAAACGTTCAAACAAAGATGAAATTTACATTCGAATATTGCATATACGTTCAAACATTGGGGCTACTGACATGCGAATGTGAAATGTTTTGGCATCAACGTTCAAACGTTAGTAATTAACATTTGAACGTTAATTGTAACTTTAAGTTAAATATGACTCTAATTTAAAAATTATGTGGTTTTTATAGTAAGTCTAAAAAATTATAATATATATTTATATATACAAAATTGGTAAAATATAATTATATATTTATATATAAATATATGTTTGAAGTTTAGCGATTTAGTATTATAGTTGGAAAATCTAACATTAAGGAATATTGAGAATTGAAATTAAAAAATAATAGATATATTAAATAATATTGTTCCTTACATATATTAAAAGCAAAATACAAAATGTGATAGAATTTCGTAAACAACATTCAGACGAATGTGTTGTTCACAAAATTCGTATTCCGTATCGCCTCAGTCAAGGATTCAACCTTTTCATTGAGGATATCTACACAATGGGTTATCTCGGTGACAGACTTTTCTATAGACACGATTTGTCGATCGATATGTGCAGTAAGCTGTGAGATCACCGCATCCACCCAAGCAAGCCGCGCATCTCCTGCAGATGTACTCGTCAGCTGCGGACTACTACTCCCCACACCGAGTTTAGGCTGCATCGGAGGAACTAGATCCACAACAAGGGGTGGCTGACATCGAGGATGCCCCCTCGTCTGTCTAATGCTATGTCGATACGTGGTCATGTCGAGGGGGCTCATCTAATCTGTGACCCACTCCTCTGCCTTGAGTGGCACGCTCTGATCAAGTAATAGCCGGCTGATGATGATACCGTATGGGAGGTTGTCTGTGGAGATGATGCTCGCCTAGTAATGGATCCTCTCAAAGATGCACAGTGGCAAATCGAGGGGATCTCCACATGCTCGTGATCCCAGATCAGTTTTTCAAGAATTGTATGCATTGGCCCATTCACGAGATGAGTCAAGGAACATATGATATTAACTATTATGGTGTCATACGTGATATTATCAGATCGAAATATCTGAGTGGGTCTATAATATATGTCTTTAAATGTGATTGGTGGGATCTAAGCGGTAGTTGGGTTTCTATACATAGGGATAATCACTTTACGAGTGTCAATACTGCATCTAAATGGTACTAAGATGATCCATTTGTATTGGTTTGTCAAGTTACCTAAGTCTATTACTTGATTGATCCAATAATAAGCGCTGATGAAGATAGTGGAGAGATAACTTGGTGATTCATAAAAAAATTTGTCCCTCGAAATATATATGAAGAAGGAACCAGTGTAGATTAGGAGAATAGTGGAGATGAAGATGACACTCTGATTGTAGAGGCTTACCAAGAAGATAGAGAGGGTATTAATTTGTTTGTTGATCTCGGTGCACTCGATTTGCTCCCCTTGTGTAGAGATGACGTCCCACCAGTCCATCTCAACATGTTTGTATTAAATAATCATTCAATTCAAGTAAGTGAGGAAGAAGAAGAAGAAGAAGAAGAGCCAGAAGAAGAAAACAAAGAAGAATCTGGGGAGGAGTGGATAAGGAGGACGAAGAAGAAGTTGATGATAACGAAGAAGATGTTATTGAGGAAGATTCTGAAACAAGCATGGAAAATACATCCGAAGATGAAAAATAAAGTAGTAAAAATATTCTACAATATAGGTGACTGTAGAATATTATACTTTTCATAATTTCTTCTAATTAATTTTCTTTATCATATTAATCATTTTCAAGGATGCCGTCAAAACAACAAAGAAGAAATGTGCCTCCTCTACCAAGTCCAAGTCCCGAACCCGTTGAGGACTCTCCACTCGTGTAATCCGCTCCTAAAGATCAAGTTAACATGGCAGAGGATGACAGCTAGTTGACATCTACTAGTAAGGAAATGTCATTGATAATTAATTATATATTAATACTTTTGTCTCAATAACTATATAATTAATTAATTATACTATTATCTATTAGTTGATGCATCTGCTCATCACGTTCGTGGCTATACACGTGACATTTCTCTTGAAAAAAATTGAAGGCGTGGAAAACTCAAGGTCACCATTCTTGAAAATTTTACTGGAGGAGTGGATGATAGTGCAGAAGCACTTTCCTCCTATATTGGCACAGTAGTATATGCTTATGCTCAATTTCATGTGCGATCATGGAGAGATGTTCAGAATGAGATTAAGGAGCACACTCGGAGTCATGTGCTAGTAAGTTTACTTTGAGAATCCATTTTTTTTTTACCTAAATTAGTATATCATATTTTTTTTATGTAATTCACTTATTAGGATGAATTCGACCTTGACTTTGGTCATAGCGAGGATTTAAGAATTGTGAATGAGTTAATAGCTACACTATTCCGATGTCACAAGGGAAGAGGTCACGATCGCTTGAAGAAGTTTGAGACGTTGGAAGAGGTTGTGCAGTCCCCTTTCCAGCAGATGAAGTTAGACGATTGAAGAAAGTGTTGTGATCTTTTTGCATCTCCAGATTATCAGGTATTCTAAATTTATTTCATTTAATTATTTACATTTATATTCATTCTATATATTATATGTATATATATTATAATTAACATTCTTAATTAATTTTGTAGCACTTAAATTCTACAAATGCACAAAATAGATCCACTTTGACTGTCCACCATCATGCCGGTTCAAGATCATTCCACTGTCTTATTGAAAAAATGGTAATTAATAAATTACAGAATTCATTTATTTTTCTAATACTCTTTTATATAAGTACTAACACTATCTTTTTAAAATTACTAATGTCGCTTTGTTAGAAACGTGATGATTATGAAAACTTTTCCTTCATTTATGTCCATGCTACTGCTCACACAAATGAGCATAGTGAGTAGATAGATCCTGCTACTGTAGATAATTATGTAAACGGTATTAATTTTGTTAAATAAATCATGCAACATGTTATCTAGGTTACTTTTTATTTGTATTTCTTTTAATACGTTACTTATTGTGTGTTTTCTTTCGAATTGCAGGAAAAAATAATGGAAATGCAATAAGTTTTTGGGGAATCCTCTCTGAGTGACATAGAATATTCACGCAAGTGCTCGGGCCCAAGTCTAGTATGGAAAGAGGTTTGGGACGATCTTTCAAGCATTCCTTTGGTTCATCTTCATCAACTTCATCGATTTCACAAATTAATAATCTTACCAAAGATTTAGAAGTTGCACAGCGCGAAAATGAGTATATGAGGTCGAGACAGCAAGAGTTGGAGTCCCTCTTAGAGCGACAATCTCATTTAGAGACGCGTTTGTAGGACCAACAGAGGGACCAAAAGGAAAAAATATGCAGTGCAGTCCAAAAGCAAGTATAGCGAGAGATGATAGTGCAAATGGAGAGTGTTATATCATTGCAACATAATCGTGGCGGGCGAGGGGGAAAGAAGAAGAAATGAATTTTATCAGTGTATATAACTATTAATATCTAATTTTGAAATATTATAAGACATTGTTAGTTGTTAAATGATGGTGTGTAATATGATATAACTGGTATGTTTTTTAATTTTTTAATTTTATGAAATTATTATTTTTGATCTGTACATTCAAATGTAAATAAAAATGTTTGAACGTTGGTCCACATTCAAACAAACGTTCGAACATGATTTAACAAAATTAAAACATAACATTCGAATGTACGACTCAACTTTCAAACGTAAACACACTCAACTAACAAAACGTTTGAATCTTTAAACAATTAATGTTCGAGCAAACATTCGAACGTACCCATATTTGTTCGAACGCTTCTTTGTTAACAATCGAACTAACTTCCGAACATTATACTAGTTACGTTTGAAAATTGATTTGTTAATGTTCGAACTGAAATTTGAACGTTTATTGCAGTTAACCTTAAGAGGTATAAACGTTCAAACGTTTTAATACGTTCGAACTATAATCAACGAAAGTCAACTTCTGTCATTTGAATGCCAATTGGTTGGGTTGACGTTTGAATGTTATGTCATACATTCAAACGTTACTTTCTATGACAGTTTTCAACTGTCACAAAAAAATTTCACCTTTAACATTATAACAAACGGAACACCTCCAACCGTCACTAAAAGTACTTTTAGTGACATTTGCACAGTAAACTGTCACCAATTGTATTCTGTGACGTACATTAGGTGACGGTTGTGATGAAGATTTGAAACCATCACCAAATGTCTTTTGTGACATTTTGGTCATTTTTTGTGACGATTTTCTCTGTCACAAAATACAAATTGTGTTGTAGTGTGATCAATTTAGATTTTCTAATAGAATTCTTGGGAATTAATATGGGATTTATGTCATGTTTGGTTCATGATTCTTAAATTTCTAACTTGATGAATTTACTTATTCTTCTCAAAATTATATTCTGATGTTCAAATTCATAAGTTTAAACTAAGATATAAAAATACTTAAAATGTGAAGCAGAAAATTATAATAGAGAAGAAAAGTTTTTCTTTCATTTAAAAAAATATGAACTATGTAAGCGGTGTGATTTATTTTCATCTTTAACCAAATAAAATAATAAATTTGTTTTAACACACTAAAAAATTAAATAAGATCTCAAGGTAATCAAGGATTCGCCACCCCTAGTAGAAAAATAGCTAGCAAGTCTTCACCTACCAAAGACTAGTGATGAGACTCGCCGCTACAAGAGATATGATAATTTGCAAATAACAAGTTTTGTTGACGAAATTAATCTAATAGTTGCAACAAAATATGATTATTTCCAATGAAACTTGTAGCAAATAATAAGATGGTAATTACATGAGCAATTGTTTTTCTAACAAATAAAAAAATTCATTTGCAATAACTATATTTATTGTTGCAAATAAAAGATGATAATTGCAACCAAATTTTTCATGTCAAATAGCAAATAGTCAAGTACCAAAAAGCCATTTGCAATTCATTGTTACAAATAGTAATATGGAAATTCCAACCGACTACACTCTTGCAAATAACATGGGGCATTTGCAATGGGAATACTTTCCTTGCAAAATTGATCATAACACTGACGATCTTAGTACAAAATTGAGATGGTATGAGATAGATATCATTCAAGTGGAAACCTATATGGGGTATGGTAGTATGTATCAAAGATGGTAACGGAATATTTTTTTGTGGCCATCTGATCTCTCTTAGTCTAGAATTGAGATGGTATGAGTTGTTTGTTTGATGCCATTTGGCATGCATGCCCTAGTCTAGACTGAATATTGTACTAAAGATCTGTTTGACAAATTTTGACCTGTTTTAGTTTGAGCTTAAGACATATGGTAGTATCATAAGTTTTACCTTACACTAAACTTTAATACCAACAAGTGTACTTCCTTGAAAATGTTATGATATCACCAACGACATTCTTTTTCCTTGCAACTACATTTAATAACAGTGAGAAATTTTTCCTTACAATTGGAAGAAATTGCATCAAGGAGAAATTTTCATTGATTGACTAATGATATTCTTCTTTTCCTCTTTCCCCTCCCCTATTTTCATTTTAGACTCACTTTTATATTTCTCTCTTGGTTAGTCGGATCTCCACCATTATTTTCATTTCTCTCTCGCTCCATTCATCGGACCCATGAAATTTTGACTGATTGGCCCACAATTTTCTTTCAATTCTACTACAAATAGGCAAAACAGTGGACCTTTGTGTACTTCACTAGTTTTTTGTATTAAAAGAAATTCACAAAACAAAAAGAAGAAGACAAGCTTTAGGCTACATAAATTTTCAATTTTCGGTTGTGGGAACTCCCTCTCTCAGATCTCATTTTTGTAGATTGATTTTCATAGCTCTCCATATAGTCGTTCCTCTCTCATTCTCTTGTTCATTTCACTACTCTAAGAGGTCCGTTCGTCTCTCTCTTAAATCCTGAAGATTAGCTGCTTTCCTTCGCCACACACATCAACTCCGTCGTTAGATAGGTCAGAAGCTTCCCACTTAGCGTTGAATCCTATAGGTAGGTAAGCACATTTCCCCCATTGCTGTACATGCACATCCACACGACTGGTTATATAGTTTTTGTATACCTTTTACTTTTTCTTTCTTCTTTGTTGGGGGAATTGCATTTTTGGACAAATATTGCAGAGATATTACAAGGGCTTAATTAGGGTAGGAGGTAATGGACTTTATTTATTTTTTGTTAAAAATATATATCAACCCTATCTGATACCTCGAGCAACCAAATCAAGTTAATCATAGTGGCTTTCTTGGACACCATCATGACAAGACGATTTGGTCTTCGTGGTGGCAAGAGTTTTCAAGCCACCACAAGTGGCCAAATCAAAATTGCCTTGTGGTGGCCAAAGTCTCTAGCCACCAAAGTCTGTCTAATCTGGGATGCCTATATCAAAGTGGTCGTGGAAAAATACATTAAAATATATAATATCATCAGTTTTTCTTTTTACTCTAAGCAAGGAAGGGCGCTCACCACCAGTTTGGTCATGATTTCCTAACCACATATTCACAAAAGTAGTCATAGATCCACAATGTTTAGTAAAGAATATAAAGTTATAAATATTTTCAACGGATTCTACGTGCATAAATATGAATCAGAGCATGTCCATAACTTATAAATAAAAAAAGTGGAGAAACATAAATATAGCACTTAAATGAAAGTATGTTCAAGCAATATTATTAAAATATAAGCTTTTAGTATCAGAACCTCCAATGGTTCTTCATTCACCTCATCAACATATTCTGATGTTTATAGGCAACAAGTTCTTTTTTCTATCCACCAACATATTCTGATCTTTATAGGCAACAAGCTCTTGTTTCTATCCACCAAACATATGAGAGAACAAAAACTCTCATTGCAAAAATCCTTACACAAATGTATTCACCTATCATTTTTACACAAATCAACCCACTCTTTCCCCAGGTTATCTTTAGTCGAGAAGCCACTCAACTTCACGGCATATCATGCTTGTTGCTAGTTGCTATTTTTCCTTTGTGCATTTCAATTCATCCTTTATTAGTTTAGTGTGATGACACACTTTTACGTGTATTTTCACTGAAGGGTTATTTTTAATTTAATTAATATATTAGTTTATTTATTTTAAATTAATGTATTTTAATTGGTTTTTATTTATTTGATGCGGTGTTTATTTTAATTAGTCGTTTTACGGTTTTTAATGTCGTTTTCGGTGGATCTGTTTTGGTTTCTGGAGTGAGGACTGGACCTCATTTCTTCCCTCCATCTTTTCTTTTCCCTTTTTCTTTTTTCTCTTTTTCTCTTTTCTTTCCTTTTTCTTTTTTCTTTTCCTTTTTTCTTCTTCCTTTTCCCTCCCCTTCCCGCGCGTAACCCCCCCGTTCGTCTCTCTCTCTCTCTCTCTCTCACGGCCGGAAACTTCATCAGCCCAGACCCACAGCTGCCGGCCACCGTGCGGCACACCACCCCCACCAAAATCTTTCCCTCCCTCCGGTGAACCACCCCACCAATTTTCACCGCCAACGAAGCCGCCGTTTGGTTGGAAAAAGCCCAGCAAGCCTCACGTATTTTTGCTCCGATCTGCCACCGTCGCTTCACCTCCGGCCACCACCTCTTCACCACTTCATCACCGACTCCTTGCCGTTCTAACCCACCCATTTCTGGCCTCTAACAGTCACCGGAACAGCTCCCACGAGCTAGTTTCCGTTTTGGACATTTAGGCCCTTCCTCCGCTGTTTCCGCCGCCATCCACGGCCAAACTCCACTTCCATTAGTTTCATAAACATCCTTAGACCCTTCCCCATCAATCCCGAGCCTTGATTTGTCCCTGTTCAAAAGTGGATATTTTACAACCCACGGTCGCAATGAAATTTCACTGTTACATTGCTTTCCTTCCGCTGTTTGCAACGCCGCATGTTTTCTAAAAATACCATATAGCGCTGTAAGTATTTTTCAAACCCTACTTTTAGATTTAAATATATTTTGCTCATTCAATAATTATTTGTTGTTGGTTGGCTGATTCCGGACTGAGTCCAAGGAGTTCGGGGGTCGGATGAATGGAGGACGGAGTTGCTTGTTTTATTGATTTATGGTTGGTTAATCTTTTTGTGCATTGATATCGCATTTACATGGTGCATGCGCGTGCGTTTTATTTAAATTGAGAAAATCCTGTTTTAGTGGCGTAAGTGGATTTTCGGGTGCGTGTGTATCACGACCCCAAGCTGGGATGGGGTATTATCCCGGTGGAGCTCCTCTGGTCACTCGGGAGCATAATAAACTGAGTGACGTCCCCTGAGTTGTCGCTGGACGACGATGGGAGCGGGGGCTAGAGGATGCTTGGCTACGAACGCGCCGGGCGTGGAACCGGGTATCGCTCTACGCACCGACTCTGTGGCCCTTCACTGGTGAGGGCTAGAAGATGCTTGGCTATGAACGCGCGGGGCGCGGAATTGGGCATCGCCCGTTTAGGTGTCACATGCGTGGTCATTACCTGCGGTGTGGCACTGGAGCCAGGGTGTGCGGATGACCCCTAGGGGAGGTCATGGTGCATACGGTTTAATTGGTAAACAGTTTGAGTTTGATATGAGCCAAATGTGACTTTTGGCGTGATATTTGGAAAGGATTTGTTTTTGGGCCAAATGAGATTTTTGGCGTGTGTGGAAAAATATGATTTTATGGGTTTTGTACATTGGCATCACTTCATGCATATTGTTTGAGTTCTATATGTTTTTATCTGGTGGTGTTTGGATTTTATTTACCTGCGGCACCATTTTTGGTACCGTAGATTTTGGTGCAGAGATCGAGGATGAGGAGGAGGAGGCTGAGCCCGAGGATGCGACTCCGCCGGGGTGCTGAAGTTTATGCTTTGTATTTAGTTTAAAATTATGTTTGTGTCTTGTAATATTTATTTATGTATGTGTTGAACAGCTTTGTATTAAACAAGAAAAAAAATTCCGGTACTTAGTTATTGACTTGCTTTTCGCTGCGTATTTCTCGTGCACATTCGTCGCTTATACACACACTTGGCACACGTCGATAGGGTGATGACCCGTGATGTCATCATCCGGACATCTCGATTTTCCCGTGTCCGTGCATGGGGATTGGGGGGCGTCACATTTAGTGTGCAGATTTTTCTTACAGCTTCTAAAATATTGATAATCACATTACATGTTCTCTAGATGGGGAAAGGGAAAGAGCACACATCTCCTATAATACCTCTTACCAGTAATTTATCAACAAATCCATCAATCTAGATATTCAGAATATTATTTCAAATTAAGTTTACTTATGTCTATTAATGTTTATATTTATTACTTAATATTAGGTTCATTATCATGATTGGTTTATATCTTAGGTGATACCAAAACCATTCTATCCACATTTCGCAATACCTCATACCACAAATCCATCAACTCAAGTATTTAGAATATTAATTAAAGTTTAGTTTAACTGTTCTATTAATGTCTACCTTTATTACTTAAATTTCAGTACATTATCATTATAGGTGATACCAAGACCATCTTATCTAGATTTCTCAAACTATATGCATGGTTACCATGGCATATGCGTGGTTACCATCCTTTATTCCACATCCTAATGTCAATCCATCTCCATGGAGTAGTCAGGTGATGAGTTTGTTGTTTAAGTAGTGTGCTTGTTTTTCATCTTGCTTATATTGATTTAAATATGGATTTTATTGTTGTAAACTATAGAAAAATCTTGTGCTAGCCTTCCGATTGGTTTAAAATATGCAAGCTTAAGCCGTGTGGAAGAAATTCAAAAGGTGACACCTACTCGAGCAAGGCTAAAACTTTGTTTATGCCCTTTACACACAATATTGCTAGAATCAAAGATGACGATGACTCCAGTACACATAATACAACATACTAAGGGGTGCAATAGCATTAATGAGATCAAGTTAGGGATAGTGTTTAAATTTGATGAAGAATTAGTTTCCTGGTATAAGAGATATGGGAAATAATGAGATTTCGGGGTAATAACATAGAGGAGGAAGAGGGAAGATGATGAAAGTTTTAGATATATCACGCTGGGTTGTGCTCATGGTGAGAAGGCACAAAATCGGAAGTCAAATGTTGATAAGCCACGTTTGATATCAAATGCAAGCTATAATGTAAAAATAAATGCTACGTTGGTTGATGAGATGTTGAAAGTTCTTTCAATTCACAATACACATAATTACAACTTAAGTCCACAAAAATAAAGGTTTTTTCATTGCAATAGAGAATTAAGAGAGTCCATAAAGATAGTGTTAAATACAAATGATCTAGTTGGCATTCAAATAAATAAGAGTTTCAGCTCTCTTGTTGTTGATACATGTGGGTTTCAGAACTTGTCATTCTTAGATAAAGACTATCATAATTACATCGACAAGGCACAACATCTATGACTTGGGAAAGACGGTGATGGAGTGCTCCACGAGTATTTTTTTAGGAAGTAATACAAGAATGATTACTTTTTTAGACTATTGGATTTGGATGATGACTCTAGGTTGAGGTCTGTCTTCTAGCAAATGCACGAAGTAGGAAAACCTACAAATATTTTAGTGATGTCGTATCATTTAACATCACATATTTGATTAATAGATATGGAATGCCCTTTGCACCATTTATGTGTGTAAATCACTATAGCCAGTCAATTCTTTTGGGAGCAGATTTGTTTTCTCGTGAGGATACATAAATGTTTACATGATTATTTGAGATGTGGTTGAATTGTATGGGTGATAAAACTCCAAAGACTATTATCACAGATCAAGATAGCAATGAGAGATGCGATTGATATTGTCTTTCCAAATAGTGAACATAGATTTTGAGGAGTTTGAAAAGTCAATTGCTAAAGTGTGTATGACTCTCAAACTATTAAGGAGTTTGAGAAATTTTGGGACATGTTAATTACCACGTACAACTTGTAGGACAATGCTTGGTTGGAGAGTTTATATAGTAAGAGTAGGTATTAGGCGAAAGATGTTTTTTAGGCTAGAATGAGTATAACCTAGCAAAATAAGAGCATGAATGTTTTTTTTTTTATGGATATGTTCGTGCTAGGAAAAACTTAAAGAGTTTATTGATCAGTTCAACAATGCGTTGAGGAAAAAGAAAGAGAATGACATTGGGGCGGACTTCCAATCATTCAACGTCACAATACCTTGCATCTCTAGTTCTCCACTTCAAAAAAGATTCCAAGAGTTGTACACTAACTCTAACTTTAGAGAAATTCAGCAAGAAATAATTGGGATGCTAGGTTGTGTTCCAACTCTATAACAAAAGGATTGTTTAATTACAACATATATTTTAGAAGACGACGTGTGTGCTGATGATTGCATCAAGGAGGTTACCCATTATGTGTAGTTAATTAGTCCGAATGCAATGCGGATTGTTTGAGATGAGAGGGATATTTGTGTAGACATATTCTGGCTATTTTCAAAACTAGTCGATTTTGTTCGTTGCTGGAGAAGTGCATCTTGGATCGATTGAGGAATGACATAAAAAGGAGACACACTTTTATTTGAATTAGTTATGATGTAGCTGATCAGAGACCATAAGTGACAAGATATTCACGTATATTGAATATATGTTACAACATAATAATAAATGTCGTGTCATGTGATGAGTATGCTGAGGATATAACTGAGAAGTTATATGTAATGAACGAGGTTAATCACACCAACAAGCCACCCCAGCAAATAGGTGCTAACGTTACAGTTACAATTGTCAATAGAACTACAGCTGTGATTCCAAACAAAGTACTCAATCCCTTTGTTGTCCAAGGCAAAGGCAATTTACCAGCTCTAAGGAAAGTATTGAGAGTGTAGGAAGGATGGAGAGAGTATTGAAACCCATGACGAAGAAAGTTACTAAAAAGGGAAAACATAGACAGGTAAACTCATTGTATGTATTCCGTTAAAATTTATTAAGTCTTACTTTGAATTTATTTTTTGTAATTGTTTGCATTGATGTAATTTGGTTTTTTTATATTGAGTCTTAGCCACATGGAGGAGATACCCAAGTTGTGGACAACTGCATAGACTTATTTGGCCCACCAGTTGTTACAAGAGAGTGTCCCATTTAGGTTTATTATTGTAGAGTTGTTCTTATACATATTTTATTTGATCTAATTATTTTATGATTATTAGATGCATGAAAACACCTTTGAAGTTTTGGATTGTAGTGGAACCCATTTTGGCCAACCAGTGATTGAGACGTAAGAAAATGTAGTTAATCATGTTTAACTAGTATTCATGTTGGACATTTCATGACATTAAACAACCGTTATATTATATTATATTATGCTCATAGATACAACTTGGTGTTGATGGAACACAACTGAAGAGCATGGATGGGACACCACAGAGCTCTTACTATAGGAAGTTGAAGAAGATGATGGTGTTAAACCTATGTTATTAAAGCTCCATATCGATTTAAATGTATTCTCTTGTTTGGTTATTGAAGAACATGAGAATGGTAGTTAGGGATGTGGTGTAAACATGTGTACAGGATGTTGGAGACACCACATTTGATCTTTATAATTTATCAACTTGTATTGTAAATGTGCTTGCAATGGATCATTTTGTAGCTGAATTATTCCCACATATTGTCGCTTTCTTAAATTTAGTGATATAAAAAATTAATGATATTGAAGCTTAACCAACAATTAATGTTCATAGCGGATTCTCATGATCCTTAATGAAAGGGTGGTCTTCCCTAAAAAAAATTGTATAACATGCAGGTTTCCAGAAATATATAGAAAAGTTTATTCAATGTGACAAAGTTTATCCAATGTCATGTGATGAGCTTGCAATAGACATTTTCAGTTGAACCATACAAATGATTTTAGGATAACAGACTTGAGTAAGAGAAATATTTGGACATGAAAATTTGTACACCTACCTTGAATTAACAACAAAGTACAAAGTAGAATCCCCATTACTAACACTAAGTCCCTAACAACAAAATGAGCAATTAGTTGGTTGAGATTATATTTAACAGTAGACCAACAAAGTCACCAACAAACAATATACAAAGTCTATATGTTAATTGGGGCTTCACATTGATTGTATCAAATACAATGAAATAAATATGCATATTAGCCAATACAGACGAAGTAGTGTGCCAGCATGTCACATTTCTACTTCTTACCTCTGATGCTTGGCTTGATCATTGTGGAGTCCCAACTCTTTTTCAATCTCTTCCTCTCTCATTTAAAGCTCTTCCTCCTTAGAAATTCTGCTTCTCACCTTCGAAACAAATTCTTTCTTATTGCTAATACTACTATCTACCCACTTGACATAGTTGCATAGGTAATGTGAAACCCAGCCCTAAACCCAAGCTCAATTTTAATTTATTATGAGCTGGCCCAATTAGAAGCCCAGAGCAAGAACAGAATCCTAGTCCCATAACTTTTCTCTTTCTCCCTCATTTTCCCCCTCCTGCACCGCACTCCCCTCTCTCTCTCTCTCTCTCTCTCTCTCTCTCTCAACCCAGCTTATCTCTTTTGCCTCGTACCACAGTAGCCCACACCACCACTGCCGCACCTCTTCTTAGCACCTCCCACCCCACTTTATCGATAAGCTCTTCCATCTCTCTCTCCGGTCTCTTGGCCTCTCTGAACGGTTCTCTTCTCTCGGCTTTACTATCTTCTACTGCTAACCACTACTCACTATTGTAGCCCAAGGTTAACCCTCGTCTCTTATGGCACCGTATGAAGCCTTTGTAGCTTGCCTCACATCAAACCGCCAAGATCTATCGTCCAAATCTTATCGTCTAAAAGTCACGCCACCGTTGAGCTAAACCCAACTTTCACCCTTCTAAAACCCGTCACTGAGCCTTCTTCATCCTCTGAATCTTGTCCTCAACCCTCGAATCTCTCATTCCCCCTCTTTGATTTCCATCCCATACTCCTTATGGAATTTTTTTTGGGGTTCTGCCACACGTTGCCATGATCCACCACCTTTTGGAGTTCACTAGGGGTTGCCCAACCACTCTTTAATCCTTTCCACTTGTACATTCTCCTTGAAACCGAGCATAGATTTGCTTTCCCTCTCTTAGGGTTGCACCGCCACCAACCACCACATTTCTCTTTCTGCATCTTCTATGTTCATTAGATCCACCACCCACAAATTCTTACATGTGGAGTCTCCTTTTGCCCAAACAACCACCATTGTTCATTGTGCCATGCCAATGCCGCTGCCGTGCTCCGCCTCTCCTGGCACTACCATAGTAAGTTGTGTGCTACTCTATTTTCGTATAAATTTTTAGGCATCATTAGTTTTAACTAACTCTTTTTCATCTTGTAGTGACGCGCACGCACACACGAGATTCCTTAGATTGCATGCTCGATCATCCAAGATTGCCTTCTGCGTAAAACCCTAGGTTGACCCTTGAAATACTAATGCGGAATAAACTGTCAAACTATGTTTGCTGCAGTTTGGGTTTGATTGGTTAAGTGGCCAAGGCTCTTGTGGAGTGTTGGGGTATAATACTATTGTTGGTGTTGGAATTGTTGGCCAAGGGCTAGGTGAAGTGTTGGGAATTGCATATAGTTGTGATTTGTGAATATGTGAAACTGTGTGTTGGTCTATCATTGTTTGCGTTACCTATTGCCATGTCATCCAATAACTGTCTGTCATGCTTCTGCATTTTAATTGTTATTACTTGTCATGATTTTATTAATTGTGCTATGTTCTATGGTTGTGTTGTGAAATCGAAAAAACTGTGTTTTTGTGTTAAAAGATTAAAAGCATATTTTGTGGGTGTGTGCATATCAAGACCCCAAACCGATATGAGATATTATCTCGGTGGAGCTCATCTGATCACTCAAGAGCATTTTAAACCAAGTGATGTCCCTTGGGGTGTTGCTAAGTGATAATGGGCTAGGATGAGACAGTAACGCTCTTATGCCTACTTCGTGGCCTCTATGCTAGCAAAAGTTAGAGGATGCCTAGTTACGTACTCACCAAGCTCGGAGCTATGCATCACTCGTTACAAAGTCACATGCATAGTCGTTACCTGTGGTATGATGAAGGGAGCCAATGTGTGCCGATGGTCCCTAGGGGAGACCGTGGTGCATACATTGATTAAATGGATGAAAATGTGTGTTTATGGCATACTTGGAATTTTGTATAAATTGTTGAGGAGGATATTAGCTTCGTGCAATTTTGGTAAATCTCTTGTTTTTCCAAATGTTGTGATATGTCCATATTTTTTCGTGTTTATATTTTTGGGTGTCATTCTATTGATTTTACTTGCTGAGATTGTGAATTCTCATTTTAGTATCCTCACCTGTAGTTTCACTCCGTGGAACCCTAGACTTTGATCTAGAGGATGGTCATGAGCTTGGAGGACCAGTTGACCCTTCTGAGGAGTGAAGGAGTCCACAAAGTTGACTGCGTATAGAGTTTTTCATTTTATTTTCCTCTTCCCCTCTATTTTTTATTTTTTATTTTTTATAAAAAAAATGTCAAACTCACTTCATTTTTCTCTTCCCCCGCTTAGAACCTTCCCTAGTCGTCTCCCTTTTTTTCAATCCGTTGTAGCTATGCTAGTCTCCAATGACACGGAACCACCCCATTGACACCCCTACTCATTTCCATTTGAAAAACACCTCTACTTCCCCTATTTTTAGTTTGTTACAGGCATGAATTAAGCCACCAAAGAAGATAACATGTGATGACCCGCTTTCGCTTGTGTTTTCGCTGAAATGGTTGTTTTTATTTTAATTAATATATTAGTTTATTTATTTTAATTTATTGCGTTTTAAAATTGGTTTTTAATTTAATTGATGTTGTGTTTTATTTCTTTTAGTTTTTTTTACGGTTTTTAATCTCGTTGCGGCGGTTTAGTTATGTTTTCCCGGAATGAGGATTAGACCTCATCTTCTTTCCCTACACCTCTTTTCCTTTTTTTCCTTTTTCTCTTTTTTCTTCTTTCTTTTTCTTTCTTTTTCTCTTTTTTTCTTTTTTTTCTTTCTTTCTTCCCCTTTCCCCACGTCGACCCCGTCTCTCTCTCTCTCTCTCTCTCTCTCTCTCTCTCTCTCTCTCTCTCTCTCTCTCTCTCTCTCTCTCTCTCTCTCTCTCTCACGCCGGAGCTCCTTCCCACCCTCGAACCGCCACCGTCCGGCCACCGTGCGGCACACCGCCCCCACCGGTCGACTCCCCTCCCTCCGGCGCACCTCCCCACCAATTCCCACCCCCATCCGGCCGGTCGTTTGGCCGGAAAACCCCTTTAAAGCCTGCACGGTTTATGGCTTGATCCACCGCCGTCGCTCCACCTCCAGCCACCATTTCTTCACCACTTCATCACCAGTCCCTTGTCGTCCTAACCCACCTATTTTCGGCCTCCAACGACCACCGGAACAGCTCCCACGAGCTAGCTTTCCTTTTTGGGAAATCCGGCCTCTCTCCGGCGTTTTCGCCGCCACCCAGGACCAACCACCACTTCCAATAGCTTCAGAATCATCCCTAGACCATTCCCTATCAATCCCAAGCCCTGGTTTGTCCCCGTTCAAAAGTGGGTATTTCACAACCCACGACCACAGTGAATTTTCACTGTAATGTTGCTTTTTCTCCGCCGTTTGCAACGCCGAGTGTTTTCTAAAATTACCGTATAGCGCTGTAAGTATTTTCCAAATCCTATTTTCGGATTTAAAAATATATTGCTCATTCAATTATTTTATCTGCTGGTTGGTTGATTCCGGACTGAGTCCGAGGAGTTCGGGGGTCGGATGGATGGAGGACGGAGTTGCTTGTTTAATTGATATATGTTGGTTGTTTATTTTGGTGCATTGATATGGCATTTACATGGTGCATGCACGTGTGTTTTTGTGTAATTGTGAAAAGCTTGTTTATTGGCGTAAGTGGACTTACGGGTGCGTGTGTATCACGACCCCAAGCCGGGATGGGGTATTATCTCGGTGGAGCTCCTCTGGTCACTCGGGAGCGGAATAAACTGAGTGATGTCCCCTGGGTTGTCGCAGGGCGACGACGGGAGCGGGGGCTAGGGGTTGCTTGGCTACGAACGTGCCGGGCGCGGAACCGGGCATCGCCCTATGCACCGACTCCGTGGCCCTTCGCTGGTGAGGGCTAGAGGATGCTTGGCTACGAACACGCGGGGCATGGAACTGGGCATCGCTCGTTAGGTGTCACATGCGTAGTGGTACTCTGTGGTGTGGCATTGGAGACAGGGTGTGCGGATGACCCCTAGGGGAGGTCATGGTGCATACAGATAAAATGGTTTTTGGTTTGAGACGGTTATCGAGGCCAAATGTGACTTTTGGTGTGGTTTTTGAAAAATATGTGTTTTTGGGCCAAATGGGATTTTTGGCGTGTGTGGAAAAATCATGTTTTATGGGATTTGTGCATCGGGCATGCTTCATGCATTTTGTTTGAGTTCTATGTCTTTTTATCTGGTAGTGTTTGGGTTTTACTTACCTGCGGTACCATTTTTTAGTTCCGTAGCTTTTGGTGCAGGTTTTGAGGATGAGGAGGAGGAGGCTGAGCCCGAAGATGTGGCTCCGCCGGGTTGCTGATGTTATGCTTTGTTTTTGGTTTAAAGCTATGTTAGTGTTTTGTAATATTTTATGTATGTTTTGAACAGCTTGTATTACATTAAGAAAAATTCTGGTACTTAGTTGTATGACTTTTGTTATCCGCTGCGTGTTTCTTCGTGCACATATGTTGCCTTTGCACACACTTGGCACCCGTCGTTAGGGTGGTGACCCCGGGTTGTCACCATCAGGACGTCTCGATTTCCCTGTGTTCGTGCGTGGGGATTTGGGGCGTCACATAACACTTCCACCGGTACCTCCTCAAGTATATTTCATCTCTCTCCACTTTTAGTTAGACATTTTGATTGCCTTAAACCCATGAATCTCCCACCCCCCTTTTCAAACCTTAACCCATTTGAAATTTTTATTTCTCGACTTGGGATTTGAAATTTGTATGATTTTGTTGGATTGATCATGGTTATATCTTGAACAAATCCATGCTCTTGAATTCATGGTGTGTTTGATTTGGGATATTGATTTCAATATGCAAGGGCTGACAAATGGGTACTTTGTGTGGGAGCAGTACGTAAGTTAAGGAGTTGTGGAAATGTCGGTTTCTATATATTTCAATTCTTGGATTATTGTATTTTTTTATTATTATTTTTTATATTTTGGTGTACGTTTATGGTGGAGGTTGGTTAAGATAATTATTTTTCATTGAAAAGTTTGTATTTGAGTAGAATATTATAGACATCTTTACATAGTTTTTATCCTGTGATAAAAATAAACATTTATGAAGAATTTGTGAGAAAAATTATGTAACTTTGTTGATTCAATCATGGTTGTATTTTTGGATTATTGCATTTGTAATTATCATGGTGTGTGTTTAAGGACGATTTTGCTTTCTCAAAAAATTTATATGGTGTGAGGAACTCTTGACCAAAAGAAAAACATTTGAGTTAAATTTCTTGGTAAAATATGTATAAGCAAAGAGGAACATTTCAGAAAACATATTTTATAAGCAAGGTTTTGGTATATGTGGTGAAGTGTGGTGAAGTGGAACACTACATTTTGCACTATGAATGAGTTTTTAGTTGGAGTTGTTGTGTGGCTATTGTTATATACTGTATAGCTACTACTTGTTTTAGATTTACTTGATGTTTTTATAACAACTTCAAGAATTATAAATTACTATATATAATGTTGTAATCCACTAAGCGTATTTCTTTATTCTTAGTGCATTTATTAAAATGGTCGACCAAATAAATCATTTGTTCTTATTAGGATGTATTTAATCATCCATACTCTTGAATTATACTTGTTACTGGTTTTGGCCATTTTGGTTCCCTAATCTATGAGAATTCATATATCATCCATCTTCTATTAGCAATAATTGACAATTATTTTATCTTGTCATATAAGGCTAAGAACAACAATGTACTTTTTTTTTACTTGGGGATTTTTTCATTTATTTCAGTTGCTTCTTGAAGTTTGGTTCCAATTTTAATTTGGTGGTTTTTCTTACTCATAACTTGTTTTAGATAAATTGGTTTGGAAGTAGTTGTATTTATTAAGGGTCAAGAAAGAAGTGAGCCTATATGGTTTTGAAGCATGTCAACTTGCCTTGTAGGTGTTTGTCTATATTACCAAAAGAGTATTGTGAATTCAATTAGTGCTAAACAAATTCTCACATAATCCAAACTATAATTTAGTTCAATAAATTCAACATTTGAACATTGTCTTGCACAACTGGTTGAAGCTAGTTCACTACTATTGTTCTTAGACTTCATTTTTCATACTTTCTTGCTATGCTTTTAGATGTTTGCTATTATTTCAGGATTGTCGATCTGATAAAAAACCTTTACACTTCAAAGTCCACCAAGAACGGTTGTGGAATTATAGAGGTAGTTTTCACTATTGAGATATAGGAAAATAGTGATTTTCATCAACTCTTTCATTATGCTTTGCAGTTGAAATGTTTACTCAAAAAAGAAAATGTAAAAAACTTAAAATGATAAAATAACAACAAAATGTTTATTGAAAGTGGGAGCACTCCTTCATGTTTGGAAATTGAAATGTTTCTTGTCTCTTTCATGCTCAATTACTTGCGCAATATTTGCATAATGTCTTTCTGACTAATGTGTATCTCATTAAGTAACTTCCCTATGCCACTCTCAAAATCAAGACCCTAGTTTTAAGTTATATAGAGCTCATCATGATTGTAACTCACTTAGATTTTTTTAGGTTTAGATGTTTTCAATATTCATGTGGTTGTCCTTGTATATTTGTTGGCTATGGTTCTATGCATAAAGGTTCTAGATACCTTCACCCACTATCTAAGCGAGTTCACTTATATTTGCAAGTTTTTTTTTTATAAATTTTTTAGCAAATACTTTCTTACACTGACACTAAATTATTATTTTCTCCCATACAACATGGTACCTTCTCTACCTTTTAAGAATATTTATATGGGTTATTTCAAATCCAACTAGGGTAGTTGTCTAGACCCATAGAATGAACCCTCCACTAGACTCAAATACCACACATGTCCATTTTATATTTTATAATTTCATGGCCGAAATGTGGCACAAAAGTAATTCATGCATCACCAATAAACTAACCAAGCTAATGGATATATCTTGGTCTAAAAATTTTATAAACTGTTGTTGGCATATGGTTATGAGTTTCCATTGAGGTTTTGTTGCATGAATAAAGTTTTTTATGATAGATTTTGATCTAGAAATTTGAAAACTAGAAGTGGAAAAATAGTTTTTATTTAGAGAAAGTTTGAATATTTTATAGTTTGATCTTACTCTAAAGGCTTTAATATTTTTATATGATGATCCTAAATCTCTTATTCTCATGTTAGGATATTATTTCAAAGATATTTAATATTAGTTTTAAAGATATGATTTTTTTATGCAAGAGGATTTCGGTTAGGCATAAGATTTGATTTTTTGGGTTAGATCCATGTTTTATTGCATTTTAGCCATGTAATTTTAAGTTTTATAGTTGGATCTTCTTTAAGACACATTTTTAAACTATGTGATGTTTTAGTTTAAAGATTTCATCTTTGTAAGCCATGGATCAAGAGATTGATCAAAACTAGTTGAGAAAAAAAGTTTTCATTTTTGAACTAAGTGTAAAACCAAAACTCCAATTTTTATTTTGTGATTTTGGTGACTTTAGTTTGATAATTTAAAGTATTTTTTTATCTTAGGATGATGTTATGAATATATTAGAAGTAAGATTTGATTTTTTGGAATTCTTAGAAATGTTTTGATCTAGGGTCAAAACTTGTGATTCAAGTGTTTGGATCTTTTTACAAAAAATTTTGGTGTTGATTATTAGCTTTTTCTAAATGAATGTTTTAAGTATGGTTTTAAACTTAGGATAGGAAGATTCTTGTTGCAAAATTTTGGTTTAAGTATAAGTTTTGAAGTTGGAAGGAATTGCAACAAAAATCAAGAGAAATAACCTATGAATGTTTCAGCCATAGTTTTGATTTGTTTTTAATTTTTCTGAGTTATATTTGAGTTTAGGACAAAATTTACATGAGGAATGTAAATTTTGAAAATTTTTGAAATTAAGATGTGAAATCCTTAAGTTAGGGGTAAAATAATCATTTTCCCACATGTAGAGGGTAAAATGGTAATTTTACTCTAAATTATCTCTTTTATACATTTCTAATTGTTAGTAATTAATTTTTAACTTTTAGAATACCTTTTTACAGTTCCTCATGTTTCGCACTTTATTCTTGTAGAACGCGACGATCGAAGTAAGTTAGCTTCTAACTTACTATCAGTTTACTGTGTATATATGATGGGTAAGAGAACTATAATTTATGTATGTATGTTATCATATATGCCATGCCATGCCACGTCATTACATATTTATCTGTTATACATGATTTATTCTGTCATGAATATTTATCTGTTACACAATCTATTTTGTCACATATTACTATATGTTATAAGTATGACATATGTTACATGTATGTCATATCATGTAATATTCACCATTGCAAGTATATAATGTTAAGTAAAGAAATCAGATCAAGTTTTATGTTAAGTCTAGTTTCAGATGTCGTTCATGTTAAGTTATTCATGTCAATCACGACCCTAAGTACTAGGATGGGGTAATATCCTAGTGGAACTCCTTTATTCACACTGGAGTGTCTAAATGGTATGAAATTCTCTAAGTTGACAAAGTACAGTCAACAGGTTGCGAATGGGGCCTGACTAATTGGTCATCGGAGTGCGCCGGGCACTAATGCCGATAGAGCCATATTTTATTTTATGTGTGTTTACAGCAAGTGTCATAAACAATTCATGCGGCCATAACAACTATGGAGCATGAAGTATGGGGCCACAACAACTGTGGAGTATACACTACGTGAGACACAACAATTATGACATATAGAATAAAGGAGTATGTATTAACACACTCACAGCTGGTGTAGATACCTATGTTGTGATGCGGTAATTGGTAGGGACACACGGCTCAAGGGGACCTGTGTAGCACCCATATGGTCACGTTATTAATTAAGTCTACTGAACAAGATTCAAAGTTCATGTCAAGAAGTTAAGAATAAGTAATCATGGTTAACCTTATGAGTTAAGAATAAGCAATCATGGTTAACCCCATGACATAAGAATAAGCGATCATGGTGACCCCATGAGATAAAAATAAGTTTAAGATCAAGTTTATATTTTGTTCATGTTCACGTTAAGTTTCAAGTTCATGTTCATATCATGTTATGTTCAAGCTCACGTTCATGTTATGTTATGTTCATGTTCAAGTTATGTTTCAAGTTCATGTTCATGTCATGTTATATTCATGTACATACTATGTTCAAGTTCACGTTCATGTTTTGTTATTTTCATGTTTACATTATGTCACAAGTTCACGTTCATGTTATGTTGCTAGCCCATGTTATATTATAAGTTCAAGCTCATGTCATGTCAAGTCAAGCTCAGTTCACGTTTTAGTTCAGGTTATGTCAATTATGCTATGTTATATGTCAAGTTATGTTATGCTTACTTACGACTTTAATTATGCATTCATGCTTTTATTGTCATGCATGAATCATTAGCTTGTATGGAAGTTTCCTGTTAACTTCCTCAATAGTGTATTTTGGTAATGTAAATATAGAGTTTGACCTCCCATGTTTTTGAGATTACAATCTTCTAAGACTCGTACTGAAATTGTAGATGTTTATTTTGTTAAGTATGCTTGGATTATGATTTAACTATTTGTAATATTATAAGTTTGGTGCATAGTATTGCTAAAAAAAAAATTATCTGCTGCAAATATTGCATAACGCTAGATACATGTTAGGAACATTACATCTTATATGTCATGAATGTGGGTAGGTAACCTTGTGTTGCATGTCCCGACACTTCGGATGTCCGTCTTATCCCAAATGGAATTTGGGGGTGTCACAAGGATGTTGGTTGAGACTACCATAGTGAGATTATAAAATCTTAGCAAGTAAAGCTCATAAGCTACCAACAATATAAATAGGCATGCATGATAGTAAACTACATATATGCTTCATGACATGGATTTGAACATGTGGGACATGACGTGAAAGTAACATAACTTGATATGGAAATAACATGATTTGACATGAACATGGCATGAATTTGTGAACATGAGACCTTGTTAACATATACGTGTTTGTTTACGTGAACTATGGATGCTCCACGACACCCCAAGGGTTGTGTGCTTCTGTTAGTACCGCATCACATTACAAGCATCTGCGCTAACTGTGAGTACGTCTTGGATGTTTTATATAAACAATAAGGCCATACAAACTAACCCTAGAAAGAGTATATAGCGTTGAATACTCAGGTAGTACAAATTAACCATTACAAGAGTATTTAGTGTGGGATACTTAGGTAGTAAGAATTAACCATTTTAAGAGTATTTCCTCATGGTAGTTTGAATTAACCATTACTATGGGTTAAGTGCTTGTAAAAAGTTCAACACTACCGGCGTTGGGTGCCTTGACTTCTTTTCGTTAACCAATTATTTAGGTCTTATTCAAAATTTGTTGACTATACTTTGTCAATCCAAAAGACTCCACTATATTTTAATCACTCCAGAGTGAACATAAGAGTTTTACTAGGATAATTCTTCATCATAGCATTATGGTTGTGATAAATCATAACAACATGTGCATGACTTAGAAATATTTTTGTGACATGCTTGTATGCTTATGACGTGACATTCATGGCATGTAACTGATGATGTGTAGCTAAGCAATGTGACATGACATTCATGTTATGTAACAAAATAACTAGTAACAATAATGGATGACATGACATGCATGGCATGTAACAAGTAAACATGTAATATATGACATGGCATTCGTGGCACGTGACAGTGACGTGACATTCATGTAATAGATAAATGTGTAACAGATAATCACATAATAGTAATAAATGACATGACATTCGTGTAACAAATAAACGTGTAATATATAGTCATGTAACAGTAATAGATGACATGACATTCGTGTAATAGATAAATATGTAATAGAAAATTGATGATATGGCATGGTATATTATAACAATTACAATAAGCATAAGTGACATAAACAATATAACTTTTTCCACCATACATACATAAAAATACTGAGAGTAAGTTAGGAACTAACTTATAGAATTGTAACATACCGTAAAGTGAAGTGTAAAAATTTGTGAACTGAACTGAGAAATTTTTCAAGGTTATAATATCTCATTAAAACCTTATAAAAAATAAAACTTACTATCGGCTAAATTTGCAAAGTTACTCCACTTATGGCAAATTACAAATCTACCCCTAAAATAAGGACTTTGAAAATGAACTCCGAATATCACCAAAATTTACATTCCTTGTGTAAATTTCACCCTAAATCCAAATCATAACTCATAAAAATTTAAAACCAATCACAACTATGCCAAAAACCATACTTTTGTTGCTACTTGACATTCTAACATACTAAGATGCTTAAACCAAATTTATCAACTCTGAAAAATCACATACTATATTTTAAAATCATGCTAAGACACCAATTTACACATTTCATAAGTATCTAAAATTATTACATCATAAAAAATGCCAAAACCTCAAGATAAGGTCAAATAGAACTAATTCTTGATATTCTTGGTCTAATACTTCCAAATCAACTCCAAGGAGTCCAAAAGTCCATAAACACTCTCCTAACATGTTATTCATTCAAATTTAAGTGATAACATGCTTGACTAAATAACCAAAATCACAAAACACAACTTAGAAAAATCGGTTTGCATGTAAACCATGAAACCGATTATAGCATGCTTTGAACTTGAAACAAAGTGAGTAGGTCCTTGATTTTATGCAATAAATCTTGCGTTAACACAACCATATAACTCACATTCAAATTCTAACTAGATTTAAGCATTAAAACTAGCATGTCATGGAAAAATTTCATCCAAACAAAGTATTAAACCCAAGAGCCTCTAGATTGAGTATAAAACAAAATTTTGCATGTTCATCATCATTCCAACAAAGATCTAAACCATAAATCCTTGAAAATGCATTCTAGATTCATAGATATAAGCCTCAAGAACAACATTTATAAAAATCATAATCATTGAATCGAACTCCTAGAGCTAAAACCACAACCTAACCAAACAAAGTTCCTTTTGAACCAATCTATTTCTATCTCTTCAAAAATTATGCAAAAACCTTTTGTAAAAATACTAACATACTTTAAATCCAATCATAATTTGCATATAAACATATTAAAACTTCATACGTTAAGAAATACCCCTCATTTAATAAAAAAAAACTACACAAAAATTCCCAAAGCTCATCACAATACCAAAAATTGTCAACTTGAAACCTTTGAACCAAAAACACAAACTTTCATCCATCAAACATTCAAGAAAAATTTCAAAACATGTACCCAAGTAAACTAGACTCAAATTTAGATGAATGGAAGAGATTAGAACTCAAGAAAATGCTCACAAGGGGCTAGAATGAGGCAAGCAAAACTACCCAGAAATTTTCCTCCCTAGCTCTCTTGGTTTGCACTTTGGAAAGGAGGATGAAAATGATTCAGAGTTGAGAAATGAGGCTAGCATGGGGGCTTAATGGGCTGAATTATGGGTGGTTGAATGAGTGACATTTGAGGTGAATTTGACTTGTGAAAAGAGGGAGAATAGTTGATGGGAGTGGGGCTGATTTTTTGCTACAGCCAGGTGGGTGAAGGGAGGTGATCTTTGCTTGTTTGAGTGGCCATAAACAGCATAGTTTGGAACTGTTTTTGAGGTGGCATGACAATCATGGTATTACCTTGTAAGGAGGTAGATGATTACTCAAGAAGCTTGGGCCAAAAGGGGGTTTCAGTTGGGCTAACCAAATGGGGGGTTTGGGGTTTCAATGGGATTTAGTTGGGGTTTCGGCTAGGGTTAAGTCCTAATGCAATTATTTCATGGTCAAATGTAATTTTCAAGAAGTAAGGGAGTATTTAAGGGTGTGCAACCATGCGTTTGAGTGGTTAATTGAATGTGAAAGTGATTTAATCAAATGAAAAATCACTTAGTTGCAACTGGCTATTCTAGGGTTTGGAAACCAATTTGGGATTTCGATTTTCTCAAAGGGTTTAGGGTTTTGGTTGGCATAAAACTTTTTGGAGTTTGATTAGGATTGAAACCCTTTTTTGGTTGACCAAATAGTTTTTGGTTGGATGGAATAGTATTTGTTATAAGCAATATGATCACATGATTTACACTCCAACACTTGCACATTTGTCCTCCACTAAACATGTGTCCTGCAATTGGATGGCTAGGATTGTGCCATGTGTCCAACTAAAAAGTTTCCTAGTTATTCTTAGTGAATTTGGACATTCTACGTGGCAATTTGATAGTTATTTGAACCAGTTGCCACGTAGCACTCTCTTGAAGGGTTACTATTCACCCAAAACATTTAAAACTTTTTATTGTACCATAAAATCCTAAATACTCATATGCATCTAATGGCACAATTTATTTCATAAAATTCTACTCCTAAATGTCTTAATTAGATAGAAAGATAATCTTAACTAGTAATCCTAAATATTCAAATGAATCTAATGGTGAAATTAGTTTTGTAAACTTTTACCACTAAGTGCCTTAATTAAATATAAAGGAAATTTCGTCACTATAGTGGATCGAGATCCTACCATGCTAATGATCTATAACCTAATCTATCGTTCGATTCGTGAAATAGGATTTCACAATGTTCCTAAGGTCTAAAGAAATCTATCTATTGAATTTCTTTCAAGTCGTTACATGTTGACTCCAATTTCGATGAATATACCCACGTTATTATACAATGATCTTGGGATCGGTTCTTCAGAGTTTTACATAAGGGTAGTGATTGCTTTGTATTAGCAAATTTAGCTCCTCATTGTGCCATGTGGAATCATTTGATATCGAAGTCAAGTTGATTTTTATCAAGGCAAACAAAGGTGTACAAAGAGGAAGACATTCTTAGGTTGGAGAACTAGTTGTATGAATGTGAGGAAAGGACAAGTGATTTGCAACTATGAAACCCTAAATTTAACCATTTTTTAAAAAAATAAAACTCTAAATTTAGTTAGAATTTTTTCAATAAAACTCATGTTGAAAAGCATAGCCGTTTTATATAAAAGCTTATATTTTATTACAATTTTGTCAAAAAAAAAAAAAATGATGTTGAAAAGCATAATTTTTTTTTAATAAATGAAAGCCTTTATTTTGTTTAAGTATTTTTTAGAAGTCATGTTGCAAAGCATAATACTAATGCATTGAGCATGGCCCATAATAATAAAAATATATAAAAATGGAAAACTAAATTTATGTTAAAAATAACTAAATGTGATACCCCTTTTTACTTGTATTTTTATTGAATAAGTATTTTAATTTAATTAAAATATTGGTTCTTTTATTTTAAATTATCGAATTTTAATTGAATTTATTTAGTTGTAAAATTTATTTTGTGGTGCTTTCTTAATATTAATTATTGTTTTGAGTTTAAATTGCTGTTTAATTTATTTTAGTTTATTTTTGTATTTAAAATTTTGTTGTTAGTTTTTACTAGTTATTTATTATATTTTAACTAGATATTGTATTTAAATTATTTTATTCAATTTATAGCGTTTGAAGTTGCTTTTGTTGGATCAGTTTCTAGACTCCAGAGGTGAGGATTGGACCTCATTTCTTTTTCCCATCTTTTTCTTTTTCTCCTTCCTCTTTCTTTTCTCTCTTTCTTTCTTTTTCCCACTTTTTTTCTTCCGGTTCTCTCTCCTCCAGCGCCTGTTCTCTCCTTCCTCTCCCTACCGTCGTTTTCCTCCTCCACCCAGGACCACTGTTCGCTGCTACTGTGTGCTGCACCACCCACCCAATTTTCTTCCCCTCTAGCTGGTGATCATTCTCAAAAAATTTCACCCACATCCGAGCCGCCGTTAACCACCACGAGCTCCTTCAAGCCACAACGTCATTTTGCTCCAACGCCGCCGTCGTTCCACCTCCAGCCACCACTTTTTTACCACTTCATCACTAACCTCTTGTTGACCTAAACCACCCATTTCCAAATCTGATCCGTCGCCGGAGCATCCCGTTTTGGGCTTTTTGGCCTTCCACCACCGTTTTTGCCGCCACCCACGGCCAACCCTCACTTCCACTAACTTCATAAAAACCTCTAAGCCATTTTCTATTAATCTCAAGTTTTGGTTCATCCCCATTCAAAAGTAGGTATTTTGTGACCCACGGCCACAGTGCATTTTGCACTGCTACGTTGCTTTTCTTCCGCCTTTTGCAGCTTATTGATCCTCCAAAAATTATTTTATAGCTTTGTAAGCATTTTTCAAAATTTCTTTGAAATTTAAATATATTTTTACTTTAATAATAATTTGTGACTGATTGGTCATTCTGGACTAAGTCTGAGGAGTCGGGGGTTGGATGGATTTGAGGATGAAATTAATTATATTTGGTTGATGTTGAGATTTTTTAGATATTTTGTGTCTTGATGTTTGCATTGCATAGTGTATGCATGCTTATGTTTGGAAAGGAAAACTAGATTTTTGTGTAATTGCATACACGTACATGTGTTGGAACTTGAAAATTGGGTTTTCAAGCGAGAAATGATTTTTGGTATATGTGAACGATTGGATTGACTGGTTTGATTCAGAGGCACGTGTAGAGATGATGGTGAGTGTGACGCCCCCAAATCCCCACGCCCGAACACGGGGAAATCGAGACGTCCGGATGGTGACAACCCGGATCACCATCCTAACGACGTGTGCCAAGTGTGTGCAAGAGCGACAAAGTGCACAAGACAAACGCAGCGAGAAGCAAGTCAATAATTAAGTACCAGAATTTTTCTTAATGTAATACAAACTGTTTAAAACATACTTAAATAAAATATTACAAGAAACACAAATACAAGTTTGAAAACAGATAAAAAGCACAGCATCAGCAACCCGGCGGAGCCGCATCCTCGGGCTCAGCCTCCTCCTCCTCTTCCTCGAACTCTGCACCAAAAGCTACGGAACCAAGAAAGGTTCCGCAGGTAAGTATGACCCCAAACACTACCAGATGAAAATACATACAACCCAAACAACAAGAAAACAAGATCAAACAAACACACGCCCCGCTACACATATATTTTAACACGCACGCCAAAACCCAAAAGGCCCACCAACCTCCATAAAGCCACACCTCGCCATTATCCCAGATAATGGCCCAAACCACCATTTTTCCCAGAAAATGGATCATAACTGAAAAACCATACCACAACCCGCTCCGTATGCACCATGATCTCCCCTAGGGATCATCCGCACACCCTGGCTCAGTGCCACACCGTAGAGAACGGCTACGCGTGCGACACCTAAACGAGCGATGCCCAGACTCGTGCCATGCACGTACCGGGCCGGGCCATCCTCTAGCCCTCGCCAGCGAAGGGCCACGGGATCGGTGAATAGAGCGATGCCTGGACTCGTGCTCAGCACGTACCGGGCCAGACCCATCCTCTAATTTCCGCTCCCGGAGTCAGTGAGTAGAGCGATGCCTGGACTCGTGCTCAGCACGTACCGGGCCAGACCCATCCTCTAATACTACTCCGTCATCGCGCAGGGCCTCAGAATCGGTGAATAGAGCGATGCCTGGACTCGTGCTCAGCACGTACCGGGCCAGACCCATCCTCTAGTACCGAACTCGTCAGCGCCCAGACGACTACTCAGGGGATGTCACTCAGTATTGACCGCTCCCGAGTGACCAGAGGAGCTCCACCGTGATAATAACCCATCACGGCTTGGGCTCGTGAGACACACGCACCCAAACGCCAAAACGCCGATAAACATGATGCACATGCACGCGATATGCAACGCACACAAATAAAATGCAACGCACACCACACGGCCCAATCGAAACAACCGATAACAACCAACCAAACAAACACTCCGTCCTCAATCCATCCGACCCACGAAACTCCTCGGACTCAGTCCGGAATCAACAACCAACAACAAACAATTAAATAAATAATTAAATAAATAAAACAATTGAATGAGCAATATATATTAAAATCTGAAAATAGGGTTTGGAAAATACTTACAGCGCTATACGGTATTTTTAGAAAGCTCGCGGCGTTGCTAACGGCGGAAAAACAGCAACGTCACAGTGAAAATTCACTGTGGCCGTGGGTCCAAAAAACCCACTTTTGAACGGGGACAAACTAGGACACGAGATTGATAGGGAATGGTCTAGAGGTGGTTGTGAAGCTAATGGAAGCGACGGACGGCCGTGGGTGGCGGCGGAATGGCCGGAAATGGCAAATCGGAAAACAAGCTCGTGGGAGCTGCTCCGGTGGTCGATGGAGGCCGGAAATGGGTGGGTTAGGACGGCAAGAGGTCGGTGATGAAGTGGTGAAGAAATGGTGACCGGAGGTGGAGCGACGGCGGCGGATCGGAGTGAAATCCGTGCGCCCTTTGGAAGCTTTTTCCGGCCAAATGGCCGGCCGGTTGGGGGTGGTTTTCGGTGGGGAGGTGCACCGGAGGGAGGGGAAGAAAATGGGACCGGTGGGAGGTCGGGAGGTGGCCGGACGGCGCTGGGCCGGAGGAGAGAGAGAGACGACGCGGGAGAGGGAGGGAAGAGAGAGAGAGCACGGGGGGGTGGGGGGAGCCGATCGGGGAGAGAGAAAGGGAGGGAAAAAAAAAAGAAAAGAAAAAAAAAAGAAAGAAGAAGAAAGAAAAAAAAGGAAAAAGAAAAAGAAAAAAGAGAGGAAAAAGGGAAAAGATGTAGGGAAAAGATGAGGTCCAAACCTCATTCCGGAAAGCAAAACTAACCCGCCAAAAAGATTAAAAAAAACACAAAACAACTAAATAAAACACAACACCAAATAAAATAAATTAATTTAAAAACCAACTTTAAAAAAACGCAAATAAATTAAAATAAATAGCTAATATATTAATTAAAATAAAAATAATTATTTCAGCGAAAATACACTCAAAAACGGGTCATCACATCCTCCCCTCCTTAAAAACAATTTCGTCCTCGAAATTGCAAGATCACCACCAACTTAAACCAAGCCACACAAACGCACGTGAACCAACTGAGACCAAGATTAAAATACATACCTTCATCATTCAAACAAATATGGATACTGCTCCCTCATGTCTGCCACTCGCTCCCAAGAGAAGTCTTGTGCTAACGGATCTCCCCAAGCCACTTTAACCAACGGTATCGTCTTGGACCTCAATTGTTGCTCCTTCCAATCCAAAATCTGCGACGGAACAACTTCATAAGTGAGATCCGGTTGCAACTGAATACTTGCTGGGTCGACGAAGCGTGGCTCTTGCTGTCCAAAGCTTTTCTTCAGGGATGATACGTGGAAGACATCATGAACATCCCCAAAATAATCTGGCAAAGCAACTCTGTAGGCGACGGACCCTACTCTCTCCAGAATCTGAAAAGGGCCGACATACCTTGGATCTAGCTTCCTCTTTTTACCAAAACGCTTGACACCTCTCATGGGAGAGACTTTAAGATAAACCCAATCACCAACTTCAAATGACAATTCTCTCCTCCTGGTATCAGCGTAGCTTTTCTGGCGACTCTGAGCTGCCGCCATTTTATCTCTGATGATCCGGACTTGGCTTTGCATCTCTTGAATTATTTCGGGTCCAATCACCCTACTCTCCCCAACTTCATCCCAACACAAGGGCGACCTGCACTTTCTCCCATAAAGAGCTTCGTAGGGAGCCATCTGAATGGTCGCATGGAAGCTGTTATTGTAGGCAAACTCAATGAGCGGCAAATGATTTTCCCAACTCCCTTGTAATTCCATGACACACGCTCGCAGCATGTCTTCCAAAGTCTGAATGGTGCGTTCTGACTGGCCGTCTGTCTGCGGGTGATAGGCAGTACTGAACTTCAACTTAGTACCCAAAGCTGCCTGTAAACTCTTCCAGAACTGCGATGTGAACCTCGGGTCCCGATCCGACACTATACTCTTTGGTATGCCGTGTAGCCGCACTATCTCCTTGACATACAAACGGGTTAACTTACCCAAAGAGTCGGTGTTATTAACAGGCAGAAAATGAGCACTCTTCGTTAATCGGTCCACAATCACCCAAACAGAATTCTTCCCACTAGGCGTTCTCGGCAAACCCACAACAAAGTCCATCGTGATGTCATCCCATTTCCACTCAGGAATAGGGAGGGGTTGGAGCACACCTGCAGGTCTCTGATGTTCGGCCTTTACCTGTCGGCATGTGTGGCATTTTTCAACATGTACGGCGATGTCCTTCTTCATTCCATCCCACCAGTAATTCTTCTTCAAGTCCCGATACATTTTTGTACTGCCTGGATGAACAGAATAAGGGGCCGCATGAGCCTCCGCCATGATCCGCTCTTTGAAATCTGAGTCCTTTGGAATCACTCTGCGATCTCGGAACCGTAAAATCCCATCACTATCCAAGCTATAGTGCAACGGCCCTCGAGACTTTCGAACTCTTTTCCTGATGTTCAGCAGCTTCGAATCCTTTCTTTGGAGAGCTTTCAATTCTTCAAAATCGGTTACCCGAATATCAAGAACTGATGATAAAATCTCCACTTGCTGCGAACTCTCTAGTAGGAGCCTTCTCATCCCACAAAGTAACGAATCCACTTCCAACGGCTCAGCTTCGTCTTCCAAATGTGACTTCCGGCTCAAAGCATCAGCAACTATATTAGCCTTTCCTGGATGGTACTTGATCTCACACTGATAGTCACTGATTAGCTCCAGCCACTGCCTTTGCCTCATATTCAAATTTTTCTGGGAAAACAAATGCTTCAAACTCTTATGATCAGTAAATACCTCACAAGCTTCCCCATACAAGAAATGCCGCCAGATCTTGAGTGCAAAAACAATCGCAGCCAATTCTAGATCGTGCGTCGGGTAATTCTTTTCATGGTCCTTAAGCTGACGAGATGCATAGGCTACAACCCGTCCTTCCTGCATAAGGACACAACCCAACCCAAACTTGGACGCATCGCTGAAGACTACGAAAGGCTTATGCGGTTCAGGGAGTGCTAACACTGGTGCCGTCGTCAACCTGTTCTTTAATTCCTGGAAGCTTCTCTCACATTTATCTGACCATACAAATTCTGTATTCTTCCGAGTCAAGGCTGTGAGAGGTCCGGATAGGCGAGCAAAACCTTCTACAAATCTTCGATAATAACCGGCGAGCCCCAAGAAACTCCTGATCTCCCGTACTGTAGTCGGGCGTGGCCATGACAAAATGGCTTCTATTTTACTAGGATCAACTGCCACCCCGCCCCTGGAAATTACATGCCCGAGAAATTTAACTTCTTCCAACCAGAACTCACACTTGCTAAGCTTGGCATAAAGCCGGTGTTCTCTCAATCTTTCAAGTACCAGACTAAGATGATACACATGCTCTTCAACATCTCGAGAATAAATCAGTATATCATCAATAAATACCACCACAAAAGAATCCAGATAAGGTTGGAACACCCGATTCATTAAATCCATGAAAGCAGCAGGAGCATTAGCTAGCCCAAACGGCATCACCTTAAATTCATAGTGTCCATACCTCGACCTGAAGGCAGTTTTAGGTACATCCTGCTCTCTGATTCTCAGCTGGTAGTATCCCGACCTCAGATCAATTTTAGAGAACACGGCTGCTCCCTGAAGCTGGTCAAATAAATCATCTATCCGCGGGAGAGGATATTTATTTTTGATGGTCACCTTGTTCAACTCCCGATAGTCAATGCACATACGAAGAGTTCCATCTTTCTTTTTAACAAATAAAACTGGGGCACCCCACGGCGACGTACTAGGCTGAATAAATCCCTTCTCTACTAATTCTTGCAACTGAGTCTTCAACTCTTTCAATTCAGCCGGTGCCATGCGGTAAGGAGCCTTATGCACAGGAGCCGCTCCAGGTTCCAAATCTATAACAAACTCCATCTCTCGCACGGGGGGTAGTCCGGGCAAATCATCCACAAACACATCGGGGAACTCTTCCACAACTGGAATGTCTGCCAAGGACTTCTTCTCAGACGGCGTGGATACCATCTGGACCAAGAATGCATCCGCTCCCCATGCAATTTCTCTTCTTGCCTGTATCGCCGATATAATCATCGGTTTTTCTTTCAATATACTCCCCGCGAATTCCAGAAAATCACCATCCGGAAGCTGAAAGCTAACTGTCCGACTTCTGCAATTAATAGTCGCAGAATATCGGTATAGCTAATCCATCCCGAGGATGATATCAAAACCCAACAGCTTGAACACTACCAGATCAGCATCCAAAAACCTTCCCTCAAAATTTAACGGGCATCCCGAAGCAACTTTGGAACACCACACCCTCTCACCATCGGGTAGGGCCACTACCATAGCCTTCGGCAACGGTTCCGTGACCAAGTTACACACCCGAGCAAACGTGGAAGACACAAACGATTGTGAAGCACCGGAATCAAACAAGGTACAAGCATAAAACTCATACAAACGAACTCTTCCTGAACCAAACACACAACCCATGAAATCCAAAAAAACAAAGAAAGAGCCAAATGCACCAAAAATTAAATCCAACTTAAAATTAATTTAATCCATACCTGTGATTACTCCAGCATCATGGGTCGCTGGTGCCTCATCATCTACCTCTCCGGGTGTGACAGCATAAACCCGGGCTTGCACTGGTTGTCTCGGGTTGGTTCTTCCACCGCGCCTACCTCCACGGTTCCCTTGAACCATTCTTGGACATTCTCGGGAAAAGTGGCCCGGCTGGCCACAAGTAAAACATCGAGCTCCACCAGAAGAGCACTCGCCCGCATGAGCTCTATTGCAAATTCCACATACAGGTACACGTCCTCCCATGCGAACACTTGAGGATGCTTGCGATCGAGTCCCGGACCGCTGAACAAACTTCTGGGGCGAACCCGAGCTACTTCCTTCACCAGAAAAACTCCGCCTCTTTTGTCCTGGAGGGGAGCCCATACCCAGATTATTTTCCCGC